>NW_021238018.1:0-2288 GCF_002162155.2 Triticum dicoccoides | reverse complement strand
CTCATAGCCCTCCTAGGAGTGAAAGGATCCTGCCCCTTGCACACCCCTCGAACTCCCTCGATCTCCTTGAGAAGCGGTGGGGCCAGTTTCTTGAGAAGCCCCGCACAGAATGACTTGATATTACCCAGAGCCTGCAGTTCCTTTTGCGACGGTCTAGGAACAGATGAATGCACCACCAATTGTAGCTCAGGAACACGTCTTCCTGCTCCATGCAATGTGGCCCCACCGCATGCAGAATCCTCCAAGCCACACGTAGTCACCTCATGAGCAGTGGCCCTGATCCCATCCAATCACTCCGTATCAGCCTCGTCAAAAGCGCACTCCCCCTCCTCCAAAGCAGCTTCTGGAATGTCCCGTATCGGGGTCCAGCCATCGCCCAATGGTTGCACGCCGCCAAGAGGCGACAAACCGAGCCCGGCCTGCTTCGCACGGATCTTCTGCGCTGATCCCGCATCTACTTCCAAACTTTGCACTTCCTTGCCCACTTCCTTGAGCCGTAGCAAATCCGGAGCACCCTGTCCCACTTCCTCTGCACCCTCGGGATTGGTTAGAATCCCCGACAGCACAGGCCGTTCTGCCGCACCCATCGAATCCGATGCGACAAGCTCACCAGCTGTCGACAACGGTACGATGGCCTCCCCTTCTGATCTCGCCACCACTGCTCGGGCCACCAAATCCGCCTTTTCCACCAACTCCCAGGCGGGGTGACCGCGAGCTGTCGGAGCCAGAGTTAGTGCCTCCCCCTCCGGACGAGCCAACACGACCTGCACCTCCGTACCACGTTTGTCAAATGGATCCGAGGCGACCTGCACACCAACTATCTCCACCGGATTGGTGCCCTCGTTCTCAGTCCTCGCCATCGAATTCGAATTTGGCACTGGCCCAACCACCCGATCCGCATGCCCCACCTCTTTTGCAGGGGACCGAGCGAACGCTGACGCCCCCATTGGTGGGATCCTCCATTCCGATGGCACCACATGACCAATCAAGGCCTGCCGGTATGACCGGCCCTCACCTCCGCCGGCCGGACCTGGCCGCCGGCCAGCCCCGCGGTCGTCGCACACGTCGCGCCTCCATGGCTGCACCACCCACTCAACACAGGGAAGGAGTCATTCGAGCTATCCGGCAGACCACTCTGATCGCTGCCCCCATCCGAGCTCGCCGAACACCGCCAGAGCTCCGGCGATGAAAAGTCCCGCAGTCTCCCGATATGAATCAGCACCGAGTATTGCAGCAACTGTCTGAAGGAAGCACGCCTCTCCGCCGGCTTAGGCCTCCTCTCTGACGGCTCGGGAACCCAAAGACGGCGAGCCACTGGGATCTCGTTTGGGTCGACACACCAAGCGCGCACCTTGAACAGCGAAAGGTCCTCCCTGCTCTCTTTCCCTGGAGCCAGGCTCTCCACCAGGCACACCGAACCCAGCAGCTCCGCAGCAGTCTCCCTCACCCAAGCGTGAGACAGAATACCTTCAATCATGAGATCCACTTGCACCCTCATGAGCTTGGACGTGGCCTGGGGTTGCCGCAGCCATGGCTTGATGAAGAACTGCACGCCCTGATGCGACACCGAAGGAACCGCAAACGCCTTGTTCCTGAACTCGTGCACCGCAAACACAACCAGAAAGTCCTCCGGGTGATACTTGTGCACCGAGAATCTGTGCCTAGGGATAGCGAGCTACACGGAGAGCGCCACCGCCGCATCCTCGCAAGACACCGGCGGCCGAGCCCCCCCCCCCCCGACGTACATCACCACCGCGAGTTGTAGTCGACGCTCTAGGTCATCCATACCCAAAGAGCGCGACAGGATGCAGACATCCAAGGCCGCCGGAGGCAAGACCGGCGGAGCGACCACCACCGACACCGGGGGAAAGTTGTGCGCAACCGGCGAGAGTGGCGCCCGAGGCGGACTCTGCTTGGGCTCCTGCAACCTCCGCCCCATGCCCGGCGACTGCGACAGCTCAAGCCCCCTCCTGGCAACCTTGGAAACCACCGCCCGCCGGAGTTCATCCTCCAAGATGGGGCTCCGGGGCAGGGTGCACTGTGTCGAGACATGGCCCGCCTCCCCACAACGGATGCAGAGCGGAGAATTGGTGCAGTATTGCCGCCGATGGCCATCTTGGAAACAACGGAAGCAGAGTCCGAACAGATCCGGTGGAATAAGCCTCCGCTCCGATGAGGTAGGGGACGCCCGCCCATCCATGGCGCCCGCCTCCTGCTGGCGCCTGAGAGCACGGCGACACCGACACATGGCCTTGCGAGAGGGCCCTGGCCTCCGCCACTCCGGCCTC
>NW_021238017.1:0-717 GCF_002162155.2 Triticum dicoccoides | reverse complement strand
TAGTGGAGTCATTGAGCTCTTAAACACAGTGGATTTCTTCATTTAACTGCATGTTTATCAAGAGTAGAAATCATGGGGCGGGGGGGGGGCATGGGGTGGAGGGGGGGCAAACATGATTATTTTCAGCTGATTTTTAGTGAAAAATAGACTTAACACAAAAAGAATATATACATGTATTCTTGTGAGCTGGGGGGGCCATGGCCCAGGTTGGCCCCCACAAAGCTCCGCCACTGCTACTCGTGACCTTTGGGCATTTGGCTCTAGGATCTCATCTCAGCCGCTGCACATGAAAGTTCTCTTGCAGACTAGAGGGTCCAGAATAAATGCTGAGCAGAATATATCAGATAAGATAGCGTCTTTCTAGCTAGTTAGCATAGCGACCTTGTAGCTGCAGATAAATCTCAGTAATTTTTCAAGTTTTTCAATTAGTGAATAAGTACAGTTACAAGAATAATAATTAGCATTTTCCGAAAATACTGAACCAAAGGACAACATCTCTTTATTCCAATATCCCACGGGGCGGGCACCTATACACTAATGACTTGAAACCCATTTCGATCCTTTATGAAGCTATTTATGTAAGTTGTTTCAATGAAATTGTATCATATGAAATTTATATCACTAGTGCAGAACCGGGCAATACCACCGGTTCATAAGGCCCTTTAGTGCCGATTTCATAACCGGCACTAAAGTGTGGGCACTAAAGCCCCCCCCCCC
>NW_021238016.1:0-2824 GCF_002162155.2 Triticum dicoccoides | reverse complement strand
GTGTATATGACATCCATGTCAAAAAATTTGAACTTCGCATTTGGCTCTATGGATAACTGGTGCCCGGTCCATTCCATTTGTTTGAAGATGTTGGATCACACATTTGAGGACAATCATTGTGCCGCTATGCTGATAGACCAGGTGGGAGACAATGATGAATTTGTGTTCTTGAGAATGGGTGGACGCACACTCTATCTGGATGTCAAGAGCAAGACACTGCGTAAAGTGCACGAGATAGCAGAAAAGGATATAGGTTTGAGTGTTGTCAGCCCTTTTATGATGATTTGGCCGCCCATATTTCCTCATTTTCCTGTACTCAAGGATGATCATGCAAGGTTTGCTTTTTGAACATTAGATCATCTGTATATTGCTCTTGTTGAGGTTACATAGTTTTACAATATGCAACATTCATTGTGTTTGGTAGCTGTAGAACGGTTTTACATAATTGATAAATTCCTTAGGCCATTTTAACAGTTCTCAAGCGACATTGCGTTATGCTTGGCTTAAGATTTTTTTTTGTGATATCACTTGTATGTTGGGGCAATAGTACAAGTATAAAACAGGTATAATTGTTGAAAGTTCCTAGCCACTTTCATGTTGAACACTGCAATATCTTATCATGAAAAATAATCATAATATGATCAAGCCTAGAAGTTTGGGTCACCATTTTTTAAATCATGGTGTAATTTTTTCTACTTCATGCATTTGAACTGTGAGCCTCAAGCTATGAAAGAGATGGTTTTTCTCAACATATGTATTAAGTTGTTTTTGGTAAACTTCAGCATGAGACCTTTTTCTCTCTGAATTTACCCATTAGATTGTTAACATTCGTTACCCCCCAAATGATGCTTAGTGATACTACATTGTTCTATTTTTACACCAGTGGGTTGTGCATTTTACACGGCCATGCATGCTTGATATTATGCATGATCTGTTATTCAGACAAACCAACCGTGAACATTTTCCTTTTAAACAACAATTGGCTAGTCCAAGCTATCAGTGGACAGTGTGTTTGTGAGGAACTTCTCCTTGTATGATCAGTTCTTTTTACCGAAATACAAACTATGAAATAGAAACATGTCAGACCGCAATATGAGGGCACTTAAGTTGTACTTCCTGTAGCTTTCGATAAGAAGAGCATATGCTGCTGGACCAAGTTGATTCTTTTGACAGTGTTTATAGCTTGGAACTTTGTTCTATTGGATCGTTGTTTTCTGAAATGTCAATGTGAACTGCAAATTGGGTCTAGGAGTACTCCAAGTTTTGTTATCATGTTGCCCATTGTATTAGAGTTGGAAGATGGTTAGTCTTGTTAACGTATTGCTGACTCTATTTTCATTTCTTGATATAATGTCACAAACCCAACAAGTATCTTTGACTAACTATTTCTTTAATATAATCATGGGGTCATATTCTGCTGACTACCTTTGAACTTTGTACTTACAGCTACGTATGATATGAATCATACTTGTTTTTTTCCTAAATATTTCTTAGTGGGTCATATAGTTCTTTCTGTGACACAAGTTGAACATGGATTATACACTGGTATGCTTGAGTTGATGCATGATTTGTGATTGATGTATACCGTGGTCCCATGTCCAGGCTAACAGTGGGTAATTAGAGTTTGTGCGACATTTCTCCTTCTATGATCAGAGTTTCTTTTAGTTGAGTAAAACTATAAAATGGAACTACATCTGTCCGGGATACGAATGCAATCTGTACAGCTATAGCAATTCAGATAGAAAAATGGAAACTATATTTCTGATGAAACTCGTTGTTTACATTTCTAGGCTGAAAAGAAACTATATTTACTATTGTAATCGCCACTTTTCTTATTAGTCAATTTGGTTTATTTATTTATTTTAATGCTTGAAAATAGCAAAATACATATTTTCGGATGCTCCATGATGAACGTTCCTCTGTTTCCTCTCAAACAGGAATGCTATGTGAAGGACAAGGTTATGTGGGAGCTTCTGGATGGTCAGTGACAAAGGCCCAGCAAGGAAGGTCAAATAGCTGCATTTTCTTGGCTGTTCTAACTATCTTTGCTGTAACTTGTAGACTATTATGAATTAATTATAATGAAATTTAACTGGAGTATTACCCCTATCCTATGCATCATGCATTTTTGCAGTTGAGATCTATTTTTCATGACGTTTGAATATTTACTAGTATTGTTTGATTCACTTGCGGCACAGTGTTGTGTTTGATCTACTTGTTTAGTATGGTGATTTAATCTTGTTATTCACCAGTACCGAAATTGGTTTCAGTTAGCGATGCCTATGTAGCTCTAACACAGCTGTAAAGCTAAAGTGCCTACATGTTCTATGCTGCACGCGGAGGACCATACATCGTAGACAATACAAAGTGCACTATTTCTGCTGGTTCAGAAGGGGATTTTTTGGTACAAGGGTATGAGAATGAAGTTCTGATGAATGATGAACTAGTTGTCATTAGTTATTCTAAATTGAGGAACTACAAGTGTGATCAATAGTCCCAGTATCAATTGATGCCTGATGTTTCTGTTGTGAGGACATAGTAAAAATATAGCTTGTTTTTCAAACCTCATAGTTGAAGCACAAAAAATGTTGTAGTTAAGATGCTATCCCAGCCTAGGCTTTACTTGTGTAGAATGTAAGTAGGCAATGCACCCATATTGCACTGGCACCATCGCCGTCTCTGAAGTTGTGTTATCACCACAGGTATTGGTGCTGAAGCTGAATCGACATATGTTGTCATTCCCCTGTAAGAAAGCTATAATGGAAGCTTCGGACGAGGAATGCGCTAACAGTGACGACCTGCACAAAAGAGTAGTTTCTTCTCG
>NW_021238015.1:0-1498 GCF_002162155.2 Triticum dicoccoides | reverse complement strand
CGCACGCCCTTCTCATGGCTGGCATTTGTCATCCGCCCGGTTTCTCTGGAGGGGCCGTCGGTCCGGCGAGCACAGGGGTCGTCGGTCGCCCGGCATCCGCACTGCCAGTCGCCGATGTTGTGGACCACGCCCTTGTCGCCCAGCATTCCTCCGCCAAGGCACGATGGCCAGACCCATTTCGGTGGGTTGCCGGACGTGAGCATGATCGCGCCGTCCACACCACGCCCCTCGGCCGTCATCGACCTCAACGTCACCCCTGGGTCCAGCAGCGGTGGCCGGCCGTCCGTCGAGATGCAAAGAAAGCAAGCACGGCCGCCGTTTACCGGCACCATGCCGTCCCCCCGTGTCTTGTTCGACGGCATGCCAACACCAATGGCACCGGTCGACGACCCCTACTACGACCAGTTCATGGAGGAAGTGATCTACGAGGGTGGTCACATCCCTGTCTACGACCCCAAGGAGCCCCAAAGTCAGGATGGCCGCGGCCAGTTCACTGCCGATGAAGAGGCCGACGACCGTGCTGACTACGACCATGGTGACTCGTGGCATGAAGACGATGACATCTATGTCGAAGGTGATGGTGAAGAAGAAGAAAGCAATGACGTTGACATTAGTGGCGAGCCATTGTTCATCCACGAGCTGACACAAAGAGCGGAAGCACAAAAGAAGAGGAAGAGCATTCGCACAGGTTCATACACACAAGATGAGGACAAGTTGATTTGCCAAGCTTGGATGGAGATTAGCCAAGATCCAAGGACCGGCGCACAACAAAAGGGTATTGTTTTTTGGACGAGAGTCCACAAAACATTCCATGAAAGGAAGTTGTTTGAGCCCTACCAATTTGAAAGCAATCGTGGCGTCGGCTCGATTCAAAAAAGATGGTTGTTCATCCAACAAGAGTGCAACAAGTATCAAGCCGCATTTGAGAGCGTTCAAGCACGGCCCGTGAGTGGTACCGGCGTTGGGGACATGGTATGCTCTCCTTCTTTGCCCTTTCCTTGGTACGGCCATGAGACTTCGGCCTTTGTACATGTTTGCATGTTCACTTGTTGTTGATCATATGGTGTAGGCATTTCAATCTTTGGAGGCATTCAAGGACTGGCACAATGACAAGCCGTTCACTCTTACGCATTGTTGGACTATGATCAACAATTGCCCTAAGTTCAAGGACCAATACCGTGAACTCCGAAAGAAGAGAGGCCTGAAGACGGCCAAGTTCGCCGGAGGTGGAGATGGCGAGGCGTTGAAGAGGCCGAGGGGCAAGACCAACTCCAAGGTTGACGACATTCGTGATGCCTCATCCATGGCATTGCTTGACACTTTGCATGGCATGATGTCGCAAAAAGATGTGAGGGACGAGAAGAAACGGCAAAGCAAAGACGAGCAAATGAAGCAATACCTAGAGCTTCAAACGAAGAAGCTTGAGATGGAGGAGGCGGCCAAGAGAAGGAAGCTTGAGATGGAGGAGGTGGCCTGGCAGAGGCAGCTCGACATCGAG
>NW_021238014.1:0-437 GCF_002162155.2 Triticum dicoccoides | reverse complement strand
GTCAATCATTTTATAGCAACTTTGTATCATTTTTTGGTTCTAACCTATTGACCCAGTGCCCAGTGCCAGTTGCTATTTTTTTGCTTGTTTTTTACATCGCAGGAAATCAATATCAAATGGAGTCCAAACACCGTGTAACTTTTGGAGATTTTTTTGGGCCAGAAGAAAGCCAGTGGGCCAGGGAAGCACCTGGGGGCTGCTCGAGGGGAGTAGTGATACATCCATTTTGCATCATGCTTTTATATCAATATTTATTGTATTATGGGCTGTTACTACACATTATGTCACAATACTTATGCCTTTCTCTCTTATTTTACAAGGTTTACATGAAGAGGGAGAATGCCGGCAGCTGGAATTCTGGGCTGGAAAAGGAGCAAATATCAGAGACCTATTTGCACAACTCCAAAATCCCTGAAACTCCACGAAAGTCAGTTTTG
>NW_021238013.1:0-2934 GCF_002162155.2 Triticum dicoccoides | reverse complement strand
AGATGGAGAATCAGAGGACGACAATTACATGCCTCTGTCCGAAGACGAGGTGAGCCTCGGCGACGAAGAATTTGCCGTGCCTGTGGACCCCGTCGAGCAGGAGCGCTTCAAGCGCCGTCTTATAGCCACTGAAAAAAGCCTAAAGAAAAAACAGCAGCAGCTTCAAGCTGATCAAGATATACTAACAGATAGATGGACTGAGGTCCTGGTAGCCGAGGGACACTGACTCGTGCGCCCAACCAAAAGTTACCCAAAGCGCAGGTTGCTACCTCAACTCGAGGAGGAGGCACTAGAGCCTACACTACCAGCGCAGGACGAGGCTGACCGGTGATGACCCACAAGTGTAGGGGATCTATCGTAGTCCTTTTGATAAGTAAGAGTGTCGAACCCAACGAGGAGCAGAAGGAAATGATAAGCGGTTTTCAGTAGGGTTTTCTCTGCAAGCACTGAAATAGTAGGTAATAGGTAGTTTTGTGATAAGATAAATAGTAACGAGCAAAAAGTAAACAAAGTAAATAAAGTGCAGCAAGGTGGCCCAATCCTTTATGTATCAAAGGATAATCCTGAACAAATTCTAATAATGAGGAAGGAGCTCCCGAGGACACATTGGGAATTATCGTCAAGCTAGTTTTCATCACTTTCATATGATTCACGTTCGGTACTTTGATAATTTGATATGTGGGTCGACCGACACTTGGGTACTGCCCTAACATGGACAAGCATCCCACTTATGATTAACCCCTATTGCAAGCATTTGCAACTACAAAAAGGAGTATTAAGGTAAACCTTACCACAACATTAAACATATGGGCCCATATCAACCCCTAACGAAGCAATGCATAAACTAGGGTTTAAGCTTTTGTCACTCTAGCAACCCATCATCTACTTATTACATCCCTATGCCTTCCTCTAGGCCCAAATAATGGTGAAGTGTCATGTAGTCGACGTTCACATAACACCACTAGAGGAGAGACAACATACATCTCATCAAAATATCGAACGAATACCAAATTCACATGACTACTAATAGCAAGGCTTCACCCATGTCCTCAGGAACAAACGTAACTACTCACAAAGCATATTCATGTTCATAATTAGAGGTGTAATAATATGCATGAAGGATCTGAACATATGATCTTCCACCAAGTAAACCAATTAGTATCAACTACAAGGAATAATCAACACTACTAGCAACCCACAGGTACCAATTTGTGGTTTTGATACAAGATTGGATACAAGAGATGAACTAGGGTTTTGAGATGAGATGGTGCTGGTGAAGATGTTGATGGAGATTGACCCCCTCCCGATGAGAGGATCGTTGGTGATGACGTTGGTGATGATTTCCCCCTCCCGGAGGGAAGTGTCCCCGGCAGAACAGCTCCGCCAGAGACCTAGATTGATTCCGCCAAGGTTCCGCCTCATGGCGGCGGAGTTTCGTCCCGTAAGCTTGCCCACGATTTTTTCCAGGTCAAAACCCTTCATATAGCAGAAGATGGACGCCGGGGGCCCACCAGGGGCCCTAGGAGATAGGGGCGCACCCTAGGCCCCCCCTATCCCCTGGCCTATTTCTTTTGCTCATAATTCCTTAATAAATCCAAAAAGTTGTTTCGTGGAGCCTCAGGTCTTTTGGAGTTGTGCAGAATAGGTTTCCAACATTTGCTCCTTTTCTAGCCAGAATTCCAGCTGCCGGCATTCCCCCTCTTCATGGTAAACCTTGTAAAATAAGAGAGAATAGCCATAAGTATTGAGATATAATGTGTAATAGCAGCCCATAATGCAATAAATATTGATATAAAAGCATGATGCAAACTGAAATTGCTAATTTTTTGCCCAGGGTCATGCGATAAATCACATGTATTTATAGCAGCAACACTTAGCGCAGAATCCCTCAGTGCAAAGTGCAAAGGATCATTGGAACCTCTACCTCTAGTATGATGACAGGACAAAATCAAGCTTCCCTCAATAAACCGAAGCCAGCATGATCTATTTTGTTGTCGCGTGTTTTATCTCATGTGTTTTTTGACCTCCAAGTTGCAAATAATTTTTATTAGAACTTATACGTACCATCAACTGAATGCTACTACATCTTCCCAACCAAATATACTAGTTCACAGATATTTTTTTAATGCAATGGTACTAATTCATAGAATTAGCTATGAAGAATTTTCCACAAGCAGTGTGCTCATATGAGCCTCTAAGCTATCCTTCTCTTAGTTTAAGTTACGATGACAGGGATCCCAATGATCCATTTTAATTCTGCAAAATATATGTACACAGAACCATCTATCTAAATGTCATGCTAAGAGGCATAGAGCAAACAGAGAACAGATTGACAATCGGTCTGAATTTAGCATGCAAAGAATCTTAATTTAACTGAATGAAAGCAGAGTAATGGAATTGCTATTAGCTTTCCTTCTATGAATTTAACACGCATAAGATGGGAATGCCATAAGAAGAAGTGGAAAATACCTATGTTCAGCAGAGGTAATGCTGTATGTATGAGCTGCAATTCCTTTCTTCTTCCTCTATGAGTACCAAATAGATGGCGCTCATGCTGCTGTCCACGACTTCCTTCCTCTCGCCTCTTGACCCCTACTCCACAAGCCCGAGGACCAGCCTGCCAAGGACACGCCGCCCTCTTGCGTGGCCATCCCACATGCTACCGCTAGGATCCGTGACTCATATTAGCGAGGACGGCGCCGCGGAGGATCCCGTTCCGACCGAGCTGCTGCACGACCAGTCCCAGCAGGCGCACTAGTGCGGAGGCCAGCCGAGACGGAGATGCTGGTCTAGGAGGTACACGAGGCCGACAGCTAGCCTAGCCGGGAGGGAGGTCTAGCAGGCGCAGCAGGTCGGGGGCCAGCCTAGCCGGGAGGGAGGTCCAGCAGGCGCACGCGGGCGGCGGCCAGCCGAGCAGGGATGGGGTGAGATGCG
>NW_021238012.1:0-914 GCF_002162155.2 Triticum dicoccoides | reverse complement strand
CCTCGCCGCGGTGGTTGTCTTGCTGCCTTTCCTCATTTCTTGCCCGACCCCCATGGACGACTTCATAGTCATCTTCATCACCTTGCCACCGATAGCAATCCATGAAACGATGCAAGAGCAGGTGGTCCCGCACCTGCCTGGAATCCAGGTCCGCAATAAGGCTCTTCAGCTTGCATCTTTGACAGGGACATCTTATCTCTGTCTCGTTCTTTTGAAGCATCTCGGCCTTCGCGGAGCTCAAAAACCTATTCACGATGCCTTCAATCATCGTGTGGACCATGGTCGCCTGCGGGGTAGAGAAAAACGATATTTTAGAACCAAGAAAAAATTTGGCATGAGTTTCCCTAAAAATAGGACCAAAAAGAATGCATAGTGCCAAAATTCTTGCCGAAACAGAAATGAATCAACATTCCGGCAAAATATTGGCAACTATCGCATTTCAAATATCGGTACCTGCAAACACAAACATATATGCAACACCACAAACATACATAGATCTAGCAAGGCCATAAAAAGTGCATGTGCACGTTGTTGGAGCGAGCTAGGGAGAAAAAAAGTAGATCTACAACATAAAGATAGCTTTCCCTTTACTTACCTATCAAACAAAGGTAATTTAACCACTTAATTTTGATGAATCTATGGTGCAAATGAGGTGAGGAGGAGGAGGCAGCCGACACAAGCTTGGAGGAGGAGGTGGAGAGAATGAAGTGGGGAAAGTGAGTGTGTAGGTGTGGCTGCCCAAAATATCTAGTTGGTCCCATGTTACTAATGGCGCACCACCCACAAATGCGCCATTAGTAACCCTGGTTACTAATGGCGCACCAGCTTGAGGTGTGCCATTAGTAGTTTTGCAAGAAAATAGTAGTGGCGACTTCGTTGGTGGTGCGCCATTACTAGTTAAACTAGTAACGGCG
>NW_021238011.1:0-1184 GCF_002162155.2 Triticum dicoccoides | reverse complement strand
ATCAACCCCCTAGGCCACTGACAGCGGGCCCCACCCCTGGTCAAACCCCAGTCAGCGCTGGGTTTGACCGGGATTAGCTCCTGTGTCACTGACGTGTGGCCCCCACACGTCAGATTTGACCTGGGGCGCCCAGTTGACCCTGCTGACGTCACAGTGACGTGGGGCTGACGCCATAAATCATTTCTGGATTTATTATTATTTCAGGAATTTCAGAAAATGCCTAAAACTTCTAAAATTCATAGAAATTCAACCGTAGCTCCAAATTAAATAAATTATATATAAAAAATTATCAGAAAAATTCAAGGAATCCATCTGTACCATTTTCATGCATGTTAGAACAACTTATAGCTGCTGTTTAGCACAAATCAATTAAATGGCATTTGAATAATCACATATGGATTTTGAATTTGAATCTTGTATTCAAACCAACTTCATTTAATCTGTTGCTAGTTGCATTAGCCCAAAACACATTCATTTTGCCATGTCATGATCATGCATCATATTGTGCATTGCATTGATTGTGTTCCCTTCTATGTTGCCGGTATTTGTCCCCTCTCGATAGACGTGATACCGATGATGTGATCGTTGACACTGATGAAGACTCAATGCTATCTTCAGAAGTGCCAGGCAAGCAAAACCCCCTTGTTCATTCCGATAAAATCCCACTCTCTCGCTCCTGCTCTCTTTTACTGCATTAGGACAACAACGACATATTTGTTACTTGCTGTGGTAGCTGAACCCCTTTATCCTTTGCATGACCTGTCATTGCCACAGTAAATAGATGAAACCCACTAGCATGAGTAGGAGTTGTTTGAGCCCTGTTGTGCCTACTCATTCATGTTTGTTTGTCATGCCTGCTACTGCTTAGAGTTGAGTCAGGTCTGATTCATCGGGGATGAATCAGAGGCGTGTGAACATGTCCTACCGTGTGTGAGCTAAGTGTGTGAACACGATTTGGTAAAGGTAGCGGTGAGAGGCCATGTAGGAGTACATGGTGGGTTGTCTCATTGAAGCCGTCCTTAGGAACTGAGTTCTGTGTTTGTGATCCATGATTCAGCTACTACCATACATTGGGCCCTGAAATATGACCCCGCTCGACTTCTTATTCACCCTTGTCCTCTGTCCAGGAGTTGCAAGTAGTTTCTGGTGTTTGTAGTATGCTGGAGGCCGTGGACAGCGCTGAC
>NW_021238010.1:0-406 GCF_002162155.2 Triticum dicoccoides | reverse complement strand
TTTTTTGAAATTACTACGAAACCCAACAGCAGCAGCGTCGGTCTCGTAGTCTACCGGAGAGAAGAGGGGGAACAAAAAATAAATATAATGCAAACATAAGCATGACGATGCATGACATGACAATGAGCGGTGCTAGGTGTGCCCTAACGCGACAGTAGGTGGTACTGGCGAAAGGGGGAAACATCCGGGAAAGTATCCTCGGTGTTTCGCGTTTTCGGACAGATGAACCGGAGGTAAAATGTTGTAGGTTCGCTATGCTAGGGATGTGTGGCGGGCGAACGGGCTGCTTATTCGGATTCGTCTCATCGTTCTGAGCAACTTTCATGTACAAAGTTTTTCATCCGAGTTATGGATTATTTTATATTAATTTTTAAAGTTTTAAATCATTTTCTAAATTATTATTATT
>NW_021238009.1:0-1498 GCF_002162155.2 Triticum dicoccoides | reverse complement strand
TGATAAGCCAGTGAATACTGGATCTTCCAAAAACAAAATAGCTCTAGTCAAGGCTCACATAGGTTAGACAGGAAATAGAAGAGGTGCATCAAATGCAAGAAGATCATACCAGTAATATGTGTATCAAGACTTCCATTGCTAATGTACTCTAAGCAGAGCAATCTTTCATTAATGTTGACCAAGTCATTTTTTCCTGTCGCAGCCACTTTTATAGATGTCTGATGTGTATTAGAGCAGAAGCCAAGAAACCGGACTACATTTTCATGATTAGTTTTCACCAGGCTATTGAACTCCCGGCGGAATGCCTTGCCATCAATTGTGTACTCATTCACATATATCCTCTTCACAGCAACAGGTTTCCCACTTTGGAGTACACCCTGTAGTCAGCGTTTAAAAGATGCTTAGCGCTACAATACCAAACAGACCGCCAAAGTTCAGCCTCGCACCTTTTTTGGGGTATATTAGTTTAGGGTAAGTCAAAATTTATAAATGTTGGACCAAATATATAAAAGTAATTGCTAAGACGTACTTTTTAGAAAATTTATGTATAAAATTTGGCCAAACTGTACAAATTCTGGATAATGACGTTGACAGCTAATACTCAATATATCTTGGAACAGAGGGGGTACTTTTAATTGAAATAGCGATAATTTACCATACTCGAGATCTTTATGAATTTTCTAAATGGTAGGTTGTACCTTGTAAACAGCTCCAAATCCACCCTGGCCAATTTTTCTATTTTCAGAGAAATCATTCGTGATGTGCTGCAACAGTGGTAATGGAAGATCCTTCGGGTCCTCGACTCCGTTAAGTCTACGCTCCAGCACAGTTTCGTCCACTGTTCTATGCTCTAGCAGACTTCCATCCTCCATTCTGTGTGCACGGTGTTATTAAGCGCTAAAGCATGGAAAGTTAGTTTACTTGCATAAATTAGTAGCAAGGAAATACGTACCTCCTGAAGATTTAGCCCTGAAATACGGGGCTAGTAAATTTGCAACCTGGGAAGCACAAACAATATGCCAAGGTATTTCTTAAAGATATATGCAGTGGACGTAATCAATCGAGACTGATTGCTTCTACCAGAGATATGTACGTGTATATACCGTGGAACAGAGAGCAAACCAAAATGACTTTAGGAGATGGAGGAACCTGTTAGAATGGAAGCACTACTCTGGCCAGGAAAGAAGGCTTTCTGGAATGAAACAAACCTTGCGAGTACTGCACTATTTATCCTGGTTTGCGAAAGAAATACTTGACCAAGTCTACACCTACTGCTACTGGTCAACACACGATTCATAGAAAAATAATTGAAGGAGGTAAGACCCGTCCATGATGAATAGAATTCGGCTTCAAGGGTCGCCAAGTTCCTCCAAGTTGCTCAATAATTTTAGCTACATGCAGTGGTCCTATAGTTAGTAATTTATAATTCATGTACGTTTTCCCTAAACATCCAATGTTCACATGCACAAGGAAAAATTGTCCACACAAATTTTATCCA
>NW_021238008.1:0-1030 GCF_002162155.2 Triticum dicoccoides | reverse complement strand
AGCTGTAAAAGTTCTTCAACTAATGGCCTTAGGTACACATCAATGTCGTTGCCGGGTTTCTTAGGGCCTTGGATGAGAACTAGCATCATAATGAACTTCCTCTTCATGCACATCCAAGGAGGAAGGTTATACATACATAGAGTCACGAGCCAGGTGCTGTGATTGCTGCTCTGCTCCCCGAAAGGATTAATGCCATCCGTGCTTAAATCAAACCATACGTTCCTTGGGTCACGTGCAAACTCAGCCCAGTACTCTCTCTCGATTTTTCTCCATTGCGACCCGTCAGCGGGTGCTCTCAACTTCCCGTCTTTCTTACGGTCCTCACTGTGCCATCGCATCAACTTGGCATGCTCTTTGTTTCTGAATAGTCGTTTCAACCGTGGTATTAATTATAGGAGCATACCACATCACCTTCGCAGGAACTCTCTTCCTGCGGGGCTCGCCGTCAACATCACCAGGGTCATCTCGTCTGATCTTATACCGCAATGCACCGCATACCGAGCATGCGTTCAAATCCTCGTACGCACCGCGGTAGAGGATGCAGTCATTAGGGCATGCATGTATCTTCTACACCTCCAATCCTAGAGGGCATACGACCTTCTTTGCTGCGTATGTACTGTCGGGCAATTCATTATGCTTTGGAAGCTTCTTCTTCAATATTTTCAGTAGCTTCTCAAATCCTTTGTCAGGCACAATATTCTCTGCCTTCCGCTGCAGCAATTCTAGTACGGTACCCAGCTTTGTGTTGCCATCTTCGCAATTGGGGTACAACCCTTTTTTGTGATCCTCTAACATGCGATCGAACTTCAGCTTCTCCTTTTGACTTTTGCATTGCGTCCTTGCATCGATAATGACCCGGCAGAGATCATCATCGGGCACATCGTCTGGTTCCTCTTGATGTTTAGCAGCTTCCTCCGTTGCAGCATCATCAGGCACATCGTCTGGTTCCTCTTGATCTTCAGCAGCTCCCCCCGTTGCAGCATCACCGTATTCAGGGGGCACATAGTTGTCATCGTCCTCTTCTTCTTTG
>NW_021238007.1:0-1609 GCF_002162155.2 Triticum dicoccoides | reverse complement strand
AGGGGTTTGACCTCCCCTGGGTCTATGACAGGTGGGCCCCCGCCATCAGGTGATTAGTTTAAGCTAATCACCACCTAAGCTAACCCCCTGACACTGACATGTGGGCCCTAGTGCCCCTAATCTTTAATTAAACTAAACTAACCCCCCCTGTCTAACCTGTGTCACTGATGTGTGGCCCCCACACGTCAGGTTTGACTCTGGGCGACCCAGTTGACCTGCTGACCTCAGCCTTACGCCATGCTGACGCAATATTCCTTTTCTGGAATTTAGTTCATTTTATAAATATTCAGGAAATTCCAGAAATTTGTAAAAACTTCTAAAAATCATAGAAATTCAACCGTAACTCCAAATTAGATAATTTATATATGAAAAATTATCAGAAAAATTCAAGGAATCCATCTGTACCATTTTCATGCATGTTAGAACAACTTATAGCTGCTGTTTAGCACAAATCAATTAAATGGCATTTGAATAATCACATATGGAGTTTGAATTTGAATCTTGTATTCAAACCAACTTCATTTAATCTGTTGCTAGTTGCATTAGCCCAAAACACATTCATTTTGCCATGTCATGATCATGCATCAAATTGTGCATTGCATTGATTGTGTTCCCTTCTGTGTTGCCGGTATTTGTCCCCTCTTGATAGACGTGATACCGATGATGTGATCGTTGACACTGATGAAGACTCAATGTTATCTTCAGAAGTGCCAGGCAAGCAAAACCCCCTTGTTCATTCCGATAAAATCCCACTCTCTCGCTCCTGCTCTCTTTTACTGCATTAGGACAACAACGACATATTTGTTACTTGCTGTGGTAGCTGAACCCCTTTATCCTTTGCATGACCTGTCATTGCCACAGTAAATAGATGAAACCCACTAGCATGAGTAGGAGTTGTTTGAGCCCTGTTGTGCCTACTCATTCATGTTTGTTTGTCATGCCTACTACTGCTTAGAGTTGAGTCAGGTCTGATTCATCAGGGATGAATCAGAGGCGTGTGAACATGTCCTACCGTGTGTGAGCTAAGTGTGTGAACACGATTTGGTAAAGGTAGCGGTGAGAGGCCATGTAGGAGTACATGGTGGGTTGTCTCATTGAAGCCGTCCTTAGGAACTGAGTTCTGTGTTTGTGATCCATGATTCAGCTACTACCATGCATTGGGCCCTGAAATATGACCCCGCTCGACTTCTTATTCACCCTAGTCCTCTGTCCAGGAGTTGCAAGTAGTTTCTGGTGTTTGTAGCTTACTGGAGGCCGTGGACAGCGCTGACCGTAGGGGTGGGCTGTGATGCGGTAGGTACGTGGCATGGTGTACCGGATGCCCGTTTGGTATCTCGGGAACCCTGTTCACATCGTTTGGGGCTGTGAGCGAAACTCCGGCCGGATCTCCTCATAGATGGAACCCGAATAGGCGATAAACCTGGACTAGAGACTTGAGTGTTTAGGTAGGTCGTGGTCTACACCCACGTCGGCTTTCGCTTGAAGTCTGCCGAGCACATGTCGTGTGCAGACGCTAAGTGGTGGAAACATGTATGAAGAAGTACACCCCTGCAGGGTTAACATCATCTATTCGAATAGCCGTGTCCGCGGAAAAGGACTTCTGGGTTGC
>NW_021238006.1:0-1086 GCF_002162155.2 Triticum dicoccoides | reverse complement strand
TAAAGATGGCTGTGTGCATCGCCGATGGAGAGGCCGGGGGTTATCATCCTTTTAGGAAGAAAAAAATCTAACTATTTGTTGCAAGAGACGTGGTGATTATTTCATTACTAAAATAGATTAGAAGTTGCATATATGTGGCGATATTTAAGCTGAAAGTATTGAGTTTTTTCCTTTCAACAATGTGGCCGCTCTTGTGCTAATGTTTATAGACTTAAAAAATAATACTTGTATACGTACAAGTTATATATGATAATGGTACCCGGATTACTCCTCAAGATGGGGTGGGAGTACAAACAAAATCCAACCCTTGATTTCTCCACAATCTCTCCCGCATGATTGTGTTTTCTCCACAATCTCTCCCGCATGAGGGTCGTCTTCACCATCAGCTGCAACGTGCCATAATCATTTGACTTCATCATAATCTACTCATCCGTTTTTATGTTTAAGAGTAGCAGTATGATCCCCGATGGACAGCTTGTACTAAAACATAAGCGATTTTTTCTGCTACAGTTCGGAGCACCACATCGTCTAATAAGTAGTACTAGATTCAGTAAAAGATTTGCAAGGCAGCGCGTAGACCTTACATATAAATCACACAATGGGTGACAAACATAAATATTAAGTTCCCATTGTAGTGCAGTACTGCTCCTAACATCGGCACCAACTCAAGTAGAATAACACTGCCTGAAAGAACACCAGAGACATCCAGAGTCAGTAGGTTAAATATATTGCATAATGAGGCTTCAAATAAGCCCCATAAGCATGCACCAGAAGGAAATTTATGTAACGCTGCTAATAGCAATAAATATCTGGAAGAAAACATGCGACATCAACTGAACACAGGAGCCTCACATGAAGTTAATCCATGAGAGTTGTCAGTGAGCGTGCTGATTTCAGCATAGCGTCTGCACTAAACAGTAACATAGTTGATACTAGTTTTGAAATTCTGACTGCGCAAAAATAATAGGATATATTTCTGTTTAACAGAGAAGTGCCTCTAATCGAACCATCTTCTCTTAACGGAGAAACCCATCACAAAGGAGGTATCCCAGGATGTGCTGGACCCAAGCGACATGATGATGCCTT
>NW_021238005.1:0-941 GCF_002162155.2 Triticum dicoccoides | reverse complement strand
CCAGATCGGCCGGTCCCTAGTACCTGAAACTAGAGACGTGGCCTGAACAATGTCCCAGATCTTCAGATATTGGGCCAAAGCTATAAGTGTTAAGCCACCTGAGATGTCACGGACCCAGGCCCGGCCTAGCAGGGCATCTTTCACCGATCTATCCCTTTTTCTAACAAAGGAAAACAGCTCCGGTGCCAATTTAGCAATAGACTGACCATCCGGGAGCCAGTTGTCAGTCCAAAATCTTGCTCGCTCTCCATCGCCCAGGCTGATGCGACACGCCGCGCTGAACATGTCCCGCACGTCCTTCTCATTAGCGTCGGGCAACAGCTGCCAAGGTCTCTCTTCAGTATCCCACCTTAACCATGGCCATTTGCAGCGGAGGGCCATGCCGAACCACTTGAGGTTAATTATGCCGAGGCCTCCCATCTCCAAGGGTAAACAAACTCTAGACCAGGGTAGCAAACAATGCCCTCCACTGATCTCCTCTTCCCCCTTCCAAATAAACCCACGACAACGTCTATTCATGATCTTTAAAGCCCAGGCCGGCATGGGAAGAACCGCCATCAGATGAATGGGCAGAGCCATAAGAACCGAGCGAGTGAGAGTTAGACGACCCGCAGTAGCCAGCATCTTCGGCTTCCAACCTTTCAACTTTCCCGAGAATTTATCAATGAGAGGAAGAAGATCATGTCGACGAAGACGGTAAATGGAAAGAGGCAAGCCCAAGTATTGAATAGGGAAGTTCAGCCTCCTACACTGAAAGTGCTCCTCCACTGCTGCCGCAGCCACCTCGTCACAACGAATGGTGGTGACAGTACTCTTGTGCATGTTAATCTTCAGACCCGAGGCTTCCCCAAGGAGATGCAAAATACTGGAGATGGTCTGGAGATCAGAATGCACCGGCTTGAAGAATAAAATGGCATCATCCGCAAAGATGGAGGCTCTAG
>NW_021238004.1:0-2809 GCF_002162155.2 Triticum dicoccoides | reverse complement strand
ACTGATAAGCTCTTAATTAGGCAAATCAATGCATCTGCCAACTTGTATGCATCACCTCGTGCTTTTGCACATCAATGGAATTTGGATGAAAAATGGGAATAGGGAATCCAGCCTTTTCTGAGAAACATGGTTTCGGGAAAATTGTGGGATCCTTGGTAGAGCCATTTGGAGCATCGGGTAATTTGTTTATGACAAAGGCTGTGCTTGGAAGTAGCATGATTCTTTGATCGAATCAACTCCAACTCTAGAAAAAAGTTTGGCAATCTTCGGGTTTGCCGATAGAGCGGACGGGCTTGTCTGCTTACGCTACGCGTACAAATGGGACAAGGACACGTTGGTGCGTGGATTGAATGCGATTGAAGAGAGGGAGAAAAGGTACGTAGCGTCCAACAGTTTCATACGGTGACTTCGCCGTCTGCTATGATGACGGCTTGACCGTACACCGTGCATATGTTCGGTTGGTACAAGATGCCTCTGCCGGTGCCTAACGATTGGCGACCGTGCTCGAAGCCCTTGCTGCTAGCGCTGATCAAGGCAGCCACGTTCAGAATGTGGTTCTGAAGATCATGCCGGTGATGGCGGCGCTCCCGCTCATGCGGTTTTGCAGCAGCGACGTTCACTGCTCCAGGTACGTGCCGCTCATGTTTGTCTTTCGTTGTCAGCTTGCAGATGTGTCACACAAAAGTACAGATCGGTAATTGCCAGTGCTTGCTTGCCGAATTCCGTGGACGGAAGAGCTGACGGGGCATCGCTCGCAGATGAAGCTTACGAAGACGAGACTGAAGTTCAGTCCGTTTTTCGGCGCTGGAGGAAGTAGGAGACTAAGATCCAGAAAATGGAAGC
Source organism: Triticum dicoccoides (assembly GCF_002162155.2). Classification (NCBI taxonomy): domain Eukaryota; kingdom Viridiplantae; phylum Streptophyta; class Magnoliopsida; order Poales; family Poaceae; genus Triticum; species Triticum dicoccoides. Next base: position 1,966 of record NW_021238004.1, on the reverse strand, counting down.
TCAGCCGGTGGTGAGGCTTGCTCTGAGCCGGCCAGCCAGGTAGCTACGCCGAATCCATGACCGACGTTGGGGATGGATCCGGCAGCGGCGTCCATGGTGACAACCGATCACCGAAGCGACCGAGGATTGGCTTGTCTATTAGTGTACGATTTTCACATGGTAGGAAACCTAAAAAAGTTGCAGCCTCTCCGGTTTGATGGTATCACTGTTTGTTGACAAGATTATAATCACTATATCGTCCTGGTGTGTGTGTCTGACCTGAATAACTGAACTGTTGTACTTCCCTATGCACTTTCGGTCCTTCAATTTTGGCGCAGTCTAAATTTGGTCCACTAACCATTTTTAAAAACTTTCGATCCATTCATCTTCAATCATGAGAGTACAACAAACATAAATAATAATAATAATTACATTTGGATTCATAGACCATCTAATGATGACTACAAGCACTGAAGCAAGTCGAAAGCGCGTCACTATCATCGCCCCTCCCTCACCAGAGCCGGACAAAACTTGTTGTAGTAGACAGTTGAGAAGTCGTCGTGCTAAGACCGCACATGACCAGCACAACAAAACAACAACCACCGCCGATGTAGAGTAGCATAGATCGAAAAGATTCAATCTGAAGACTCGCGAACGTAGACAAACAATGAACAGATCCACCGGAGACACACCTCCACATGCCCACCGACGATGCTAGACCCACCACCGGAACGGGGGCTAGACAGGGAGAATCTTATTCCATCTTCAAGAAGCCGCCGTCGTCTCGACTTCTTGATCAAGACATAAACCAAACCAAAACTCAAAGTAACATTTAAAGACGATGCCCTCCCACCGACAAGGGCCGGAATCCACTGCCGCGTCCCCATCCCCATGGCCCTAAGGCCACTGGAGATGAGGCAGACCGGTGGTGGCACCGGCGGGAGACAGAGATATCCTAAGCTTGGGAGAGCAGGCGGCAGCGGCGGTGCCGACGGGAGGCAAAGAAACCCAAAGCTTGGGACAGAAGGCGACGACTACGTGAGGCTGGTCCCCAAACTTTGAAACCTTCTCGGTTACCGGAACCGGACAAGGTTCGTCCCTGGTCTCCATTTTGATCCGGTTTCGTGCTGACTCACCCCGGTTTGGACTAGTGCTGACTCAGATTCACGTACTGTTTTCAAATCCCTAAACTTTTTTAAATTAGTGTACTTTTTCCAAATTCACATACTTTTTAAAGTTCGTGTAATTTATTCAAATTCATGTACTTTTTCTCAAATATGTGAACTTTTTTAAAATTTACGCACTTCTTTCAAATATATGTACTTTTTTGAAGTTCACATACTTTTTCAAGCGCGTGTAATATTTTCAAATCCCTACACCTTTTCAAATTAACGATTTTTTTAAAATTCATGTACTGTTTTCCAAATGCGCTTACTTTACTTAATTTCCCATAATGTCTTCAAATTCGCACTTTTTTCAAGTTCATGTAATTTTTCCAATCCACGTACACTAGTAGAAAACAGGGCTATCGTTCGGGCCTGGCCAGCCCATTAGTCCCGGTTCTTCATGAACCGGGACCCATGGGGGGGATTAGACCCGGTTCATGAGCCCAGGGGGCGGCCAGGGCCTCGTGGGCATTGGTCCCGGTTCGTCTGAATCCATTTGTCCCGGTTTTAGGCACGAACCGGGACCAATGGGCCGCGCTCCTAGCCCACAACCATTGGTACCGGTTCATGCCTTCAACCGGTGTAGAAAGGGGGCCTTTAGTCCCGGTTCGTACCATGAACCGGGACAAATAAATTGCCTATATATACCCATCGCCGCGGCAGAGCACTCCACAGTGCTCTGCTTTTTCAAGCCGGTGAGGGGAGGGCATTTGGGTGCTCTAGTTCACCTCCTATGCATATGAGGTGTTCGATGAAATGCTCGAGCCACACTAGTTAAGCTTTCTCCTCTCGAAGCTCGACCTCGGAGCTCCATTTTTCCC
>NW_021238003.1:0-1572 GCF_002162155.2 Triticum dicoccoides | reverse complement strand
CAAATTCCCTGCCCTCTGTTGTGCTCTGCCAGCGCCTTTTGATTTCCTCCTCCTTTTTTTCTACTTCATCGGCTAATAATAAAAAACACGCGCAGAAATGTGACCCACCCGCGGCACGCACTGCCAGTCCTCCTCGAGATGCCGCTTCCGTCCACGTAGGAGCGCAGATAGTATCATAAGTTAGTATCATCCATATGATACTAATATATGATACTACCTCCCTAATGTATAGTATCATATAGTAGTACTCCCTCCGTCTAGGTGAGTAAGTCATCTTAGGTTGTGCACCGTGACCAAGGAGGAGAAAATGAGAGAACTTAATGTTCATTTGCTAATTAATAGCTTTGCATGCAATGAACTAACCACTGCGTGTCGTGTTTGGTAGTCTCAAGTCATTAAAAGCATGCACACCCCACATCTCTTATTGACTGATATGTCAAGAAACAAGAAACGGGATAGAATTTAATGCACCGCGCCTAAGTGTTTTGGGATTATTTGGTTTTTGTAAGATGACTTACACCTAGACGAAGGGAGTATCATAGATGCATTTATTTATTGCCATGCATGACACATACTAGGATTGCATTTATTATGATACGGTATCATAATATGATACTCAACACTATCTTTCCTCATTTAATTCTATGTCACCTCATCTAAATTGCCTAGTTGGCATGCATGATACTAGCTATGATACTTCCATTACGACCAGCCTCAGGCAGGCTGGCCCAGGCCCCACCGCCAACTTGCCACGCACCCCTACCATCAACGACCCACGAGTCAATATCATATCATGCACGCTCGTGCCTGCACCCACCAATATTACCCTGCATATTCTGATATAAACACATATTGTTACACCTGCAAAGCGTACAGATATCTCATTAACAATTCCGGAAATTGGTTGTGTGACAGCAAATTGCAGGAGTGCTTATTCTCCCGGCGCATCGTTTTTTTCCTTTTGGACAGAACAAAATCCGCTTAATAAAAAGAAGCATGCATGCAGCTGCTCCACGGGCTGAATTTTATTGTATTTATTTTTTGAGACAAGACTGCATTTTATATGTGTTAACGTGATTATTATGATTTCTCATGCATGCTTGTAAATGGTTTTCTGGGAGCCTGACGTCGTTTATAATAAAATAATGTAAGCATAGAACTGTAACGGGCGTAGGTACTCTAATTCATCATATTTGGGAGAATCGTTTTTCTCTCCTGAGCGGCGACTCTCGCACGACCTAGGGTTCCACTAGTCCGCCCGCCGGCCGCCTCCCTGGCGGCGGCGACGGGGCCGGTGTTCTTTGTCCCAGGACGGTGCCGCAAGGTGTCGTGCTGGTTTCTTGTCCCAGGACGCCGCTGTTAGGTGCCGTCGTTGGTTTCTTCTCTCTATTACGGGTCTTGCCGTCTTTGCTATTGGAATCCCGTGGTAGATCAATTTGTCTGCTCTACCGACTGGGTTGGATGAGCATCTCAAGCATAAGCTTTTGAAGGTCCCGTGAAGGAAGTTGTGCTTTAATTCCCTCATAATTGGATGCACTTGAAGTAGGGGTGGTGTTGTGGGTATCTAATCGC
>NW_021238002.1:0-1891 GCF_002162155.2 Triticum dicoccoides | reverse complement strand
GTATCTTTCTTTTATTACTAACATATCTTTCATATACTTAGCATAAGGATTCATTTTGAGCATATCAGTTAATCGCATATGCAAAAAGATAGGTCTAATCATTTTAGCAAAGCGCTCAAAATCCTCATCATCCTTTTTCTTGGATGGTTTGGGAGGAAAAGGCATCTATTTCTGAACCCATGGTTCTCTTTCTTTACCATGTTTCCTAGCAACAAAGTCTTTCTTATCATAACATTTATTCTTTGATTGTGGGTTATCAAGATCAATAGCAGTTTCAATTTCTATATCATTATCATTACTAGGTTGAGCATCATCATGAACATTATCATTAACATTATCACTAGTTTCAGGTTCATTACCAGATTGTGTTTCAGCATCAGAGATAGAAATATCATTTGGATTCTTAGGTGGTTCAACGATAGGTTTACTAGAAGCATGCAAAGTCCTATCATTTTTGTTTCTCTTCCTATTAGAAGGACTAGGTGCATCTACATTATTTCTCTGAGAATCTTGCTCAATTCTCTTAGGGTGGCCTTCCGGATACAAAGGTTCCTAAGTCATTTTGCCACCTCTAGTCATAACTCTAACAGCATTATCATTATTCTTACTATTCAATTCATTGAGCAAATCATTTTGAGCTTTAAGTACTTGTTCTACTTGAGTGGTAACCATAGAATCATGTTTACTAATAAGTTTAAGTTCACCTTTGGCATTAGCCATATAATCACCCAAGTATTCAAGCATATTTGAATTGTATTTCAATTTTCTACCAAAATAAGCATTAAAATCTTCTTGCTTAGCTATAAATTTATCAAACTCATCTAAGCATGGGTTAGCAAACTTAGTAAATGGGATTTCAGCTTTATCATATCTATAGAGAGAATTTACCTTTACTACCTGTGTCGTGTTATCAAGACCACGAGTTTCTTCAATAGGTAATGGATTAGGATCATATATTTCTTCAACATGCGGTAAATTAAGACCATGTATTTCTTCAATAGGAGGTAAATTCTTAACATCTTCGGCTTTAATACCTTTTTCTTTCATAGATTTATTTGCCTCTTGCATATCTTCAGGACTGAGAAATAGAACACCCCTCTTCTTCGGAGTTGGTTTAGGAATAGGCTTGGGAACTGGCTCAGTAGGTGTCCACTTATTTTCATTTGTCAACATATTATTCAATAGAATTTCAGCTTCATCCGGTGTTCTTTCTCTGAAAACAGAACCAGCACAACTATCCAGGTAATCTCTAGAAGCATCGGTTAATCCATTATAAAAGATATCAAGTATTTCATTTTTCCTAAGAGGATGATCAGGCAAACCATTAAGTAACTTGAGAAGCCTCCCCCAAGCTTGTGGGAGACTCTCTTCTTCAATATGCAGAAAATTATATATATCCCTTAAAGCAGCTTGTTTCTTATGAGTAGGGAAATATTTAGCAGAGAAGTAATAAAGCATATCCTGGGGACTACGCACACAACCAGGATCAAGAGAATTAAACCATATCTTAGCATCACCCTTTAATGACAATGGAAATATTTTAAGGATTGAAAAGTAATGAGTTCTATCATCATTAGTGAACAGGGTAGCTATATCATTTAATTTAGTAAGATGTGCCATAACAGTTTCAGATTCATAGCCATGAAAAGGATCAGATTCAACCAAAGTAATTATATCAGGATCAACAGAGAATTCATAATCCTTATCGGTAACACAGATAGGTGAAGTAGCAAAAGCAGGGTCAGGTTCCATTTAGCTAATAACCTCTTGAGTTCGTATCTATCTTTGCAAGCTAAAATAGCTAAAGAAACTTCTTTATCAAAAACATAACCCTTAGGAATAACAGGTAAGTCTTCATCATCAATTTCATCAGTATTATCATATTCAATAT
>NW_021238001.1:0-2377 GCF_002162155.2 Triticum dicoccoides | reverse complement strand
TGGTCAGAGACCGGGGAAAGACAATTCTTTGGCCCGGATATGATTCAGGAAGCAGAAGAACAAGTTCGCATCGTTCGTGAAAAGTTGAAAACAGCCCAATCTCGTCAAAAGAGTCAATATGACCGAAAACATAAGGCTATGACTTTCGAGGTTGACGAGAAGGCTTATCTTCGGGTTACCCCTCTGAAGGGAACCCATCGTTTCGGTATCAAAGGCAAATTGGCTCCTCGTTACATTGGACCTTTTCGCATTCTCGCCAAACGAGGAGAAGTTGCCTACCAGTTGGAACTACCTCCGCACCTCTCCAGAGTCCATGATGTCTTCCACGTTTCTCAACTCAGGCGTTGCTTCTCGGATCCTATCCGTGGAGTGGACCACGAAACGCTTGATCTCCAAGATAATCTTACATATCGAGAGTACCCCATTCGTATCCTCGATCAGGCTGAGCGTACCACTCGACGTCATAATATCAAGTTTCTCAAAGTACAATGGTCGCACCATTCTGAGGATGAAGCAACTTGGGAAAGGGAGGATCGTCTTCGACTTGAGTATCCTGCCTTCTTTCCGGAGGAACCCAAATCTCGGGACGAGATTCTTTTGAGTGGGGGTGAGTTGTCACATCCTAGTTAGCCATGCATTAGAGTGTTGCATCATGTTTACTCTTTCATCAGAAACCTGAAATGGGGATGACAGAACCCCCAGTCCCCTCTGAATCCAATTAGGGTTTACTAAAAACTTTTTCAATGAACCTGAAATGCCCTTCTAAAATGCCCATCATTTTTGTCTTGGTTCAGAACCTCTGCCAAAAGTGGTGCACATTTTCCTAGGCCAGCTTAGGCTTTTGAATTAAATCATAAATATTTGAATTTGGGCATTTAAAATTATATAAAATATTTAAATGCTCAAATATCTCCAAACTAAAATGTTTCATGTTGGAAATAATCCAACTATGGACCAGGAGTAGTTTGGTGATTTTAGGAGTAGCCTAAGTATTTTATTTAATTCAACAAAGTTGCAGAGGTATTAAAAACAGAAAACAGAAAGAAATGGAAAAGCTTACCTGGCGCCTGCTCCCGGCCCACCTGCCGGCCCAGCCCAGCGCCGCTCCAGCGAGCTGCTTGCCGGCCAGGCAGGCAGGCAGGTGCCCGACGGCGACCGCAGCGCGCGCCACGCACCTTCTCGCCGCCTCGCCGCTTCCCGCGCCCGGTGACGTCGTGGACCGGCCTCCCTCGCTCCCCCGAACCCCCCAGACACCCCCTCTCCTCTCCAGCTCCTCCCCCTCGCGCTCCCCCGCCATGACCGACGCCACCATCGCCGTGCCTTCGTCGTAGCCGTGCTCCCCGCCGCCCGTGCGTCCTCTCATCGTGTCCAGGAGCTCCGCCGCTGTCCACTCCATCGAGCAAGCCGAGCCCCCAGCGCTCGCAACGCCCGAGTCCACCGCAACGACCTCGCCCGAACCGCCGTCGCCGGAGATCCCCTTCAACGCCGTCGTCGCTCCGGTCCATCTCCGGCCACACCAAGGGCTTCGTCGCACTCACTGTGAGCTTAGCCATCTTCCCCTTCCTTCCGTTCTTGCTCCTGAGCCGTGTAGCGACCTCCCGGAGCTCAACCGCACCCACCGCCATGGAGCTCGTCGCCGACATGCTCCCGGTTACCCTCCGACCACTCCACGGTGTCCATCATGCTCACCGTGTCACTTAGCACCTAGCTAGCCACTCCCCGAGCCTCACCGACCCCTCTAGCGTCAAGTTCGTCTTCGGCCGAACCCCGGTGGCCGCCAAAGTCGTCGCCGGCGCCAACTCCGGCCACCCCGACTCCAACGGACTCCACCAAGAGCTGCGGCTTGTCCTCAGCTCCACTCCGGTGGTCTCCGCGACCCATTTGGTGGCTGAAACGGCCAAAACCACTTCAGCCGCCGCGTCGGGCTCGCCGGCGGCTAAACGCCGGTGCAGCCGACCCGGGTTTGACCACGGGTGGGCCCTGGTTGACTCCCCTGAGTCAATGACAGGTGGGGCCCAGCCCTGTTAATTAAACAGGTTTAGTTTTAATTAAACTTTAATTAATTTAATCACCCTGACATGCGGGACCCACTGTCAGGTTTGACCCGGACGTGTTCCGTTGACCTGCTGACGTCACACTGACGTCAGGCTGACGCAATAATTGATTTTCTGGAATTAATCTAATATAGGAAATTCCAGAATATAATTTAAACTTCAAAAATTCATAACTTTTATTCTGTAACTCCAAATCAGACAAATTATATATGAAAAATGATCAGAAAAATCCAATCTATCCATCTGTACTATTTTCATGCATGATTAAACAAGTTAACTTGATGTTTAATGCAGAACAAGGAAAAACACTTTAAAGGGCCATG
>NW_021238000.1:0-1529 GCF_002162155.2 Triticum dicoccoides | reverse complement strand
ATATTGAATATGATAATACTGATGAAATTGATGATGAAGACTTACCTGTTATTCCTAAGGGTTATGTTTTTGATAAAGAAGTTTCTTTAGCTATTTTAGCTTGCAAAGATAGATACGAACTCAAGAGGTTATTAGCTAAATGGAACCTGACCCTGCTTTTGCTACTTCACCTATCTGTGTTACCGATAAGGATTATGAATTCTCTGTTGATCCTGATATAATTACTTTGGTTGAATCTGATCCTTTTCATGGCTATGAATCTGAAACTGTTATGGCACATCTTACTAAATTAAATGATATAGCTACCCTGTTCACTAATGATGATAGAACTCATTACTTTTCAATCCTTAAAATATTTCCATTGTCATTAAAGGGTGATGCTAAGATATGGTTTAATTCTCTTGATCCTGGTTGTGTGCGTAGTCCCCAGGATATGCTTTATTACTTCTCTGCTAAATATTTCCCTACTCATAAGAAACAAGCTGCTTTAAGGGATATATATAATTTTCTGCATATTGAAGAAGAGAGTCTCCCACAAGCTTGGGGGAGGCTTCTCAAGTTACTTAATGGTTTGCCTGATCATCCTCTTAGGAAAAATGAAATACTTGATATCTTTTATAATGGATTAACCGATGCTTCTAGAGATTACCTGGATAGTTGTGCTGGTTCTGTTTTCAGAGAAAGAACACCGGATGAAGCTGAAATTCTATTGAATAATATGTTGACAAATGAAAATAAGTGGACACCTACTGAGCCAGTTCCCAAGCCTATTCCTAAACCAACTCCGAAGAAGAGGGGTGTTCTATTTCTCAGTCCTGAAGATATGCAAGAGGCAAATAAATCTATGAAAGAAAAAGGTATTAAAGCCGAAGATGTTAAGAATTTACCTCCTATTGAAGAAATACATGGTCTTAATTTACCGCATGTTGAAGAAATATATGATCCTAATCCATTACCTATTGAAGAAACTCGTGGTCTTGATAACACGACACAGGTAGTAAAGGTAAATTCTCTCTATAGATATGATAAAGCTGAAATCCCATTTACTAAGTTTGCTAACCCATGCTTAGATGAGTTTGATAAATTTATAGCTAAGCAAGAAGATTTTAATGCTTATTTTGGTAGAAAATTGAAATACAATTCAAATATGCTTGAATACTTGGGTGATTATATGGCTAATGCCAAAGGTGAACTTAAACTTATTAGTAAACATGATTCTATGGTTACCACTCAAGTAGAACAAGTACTTAAAGCTCAAAATGATTTGCTCAATGAATTGAATAGTAAGAATAATGATAATGCTGTTAGAGTTATGACTAGAGGTGGCAAAATGACTTAGGAACCTTTGTATCCGGAAGGCCACCCTAAGAGAATTGAGCAAGATTCTCAGAGAAATAATGTAGATGCACCTAGTCCTTCTAATAGGAAGAGAAACAAAAATGATAGGACTTTGCATGCTTCTAGTAAACCTATCGTTGAACCACCTAAGAATCCAAATGATATTTCTATCTCTGATGCTGAAACACAAT
>NW_021237999.1:0-388 GCF_002162155.2 Triticum dicoccoides | reverse complement strand
AATCATGGCAAGCAAATTCTTGATCAACTAATAATTCCCAGTCAAGATAAACGTCCGGATCATATTTCCCATTAAAAGGAGGCATGGCAAATTTAATTTTACCCAAAGAGTCGTCATGGCCACATACCTGAGGACGATGGTATCGTCCCATACCTTGTTGATTACTGCGTAGGCGACGATGATCACGATCATTGTTATCATTAACTGCATCAGGATCCTCGGAATGACCATCATTGTTGTCATCTTGGATGTCGCCGGCTATCGAGTTGGCGTTGCGAGGACGGGGCTGGTCGACGGCATCGGTGTATGAAAGAGGGTGCCTCGGGTCCCCTGGGGGCACCCGACAAGCTCGTTGGAGACCTGTGTTGGTGGCTGGAAGACACGGAGC
>NW_021237998.1:0-648 GCF_002162155.2 Triticum dicoccoides | reverse complement strand
GCCGCGGCGGCGGCGGCGGCTAGAGGCGGCGGCGGCGGCGACGACGACGACGAGTGAAGCGAAAAGCGGCGGCAGCCGGCGGCGGCAGGTGGAGGGAGCGGCGGCGGCGGCGTGATGGATGCGCGGCGGTGGCGGCGGCTAGGTCCAGATCGACTTGCGATAGATACCATGTAGAGATATGTTTTGCCAATACAATAATGAATGTATTGATGAGGTACTGAAGCACGCATATATAATACAACGGAAGGCATCTACCTCAATTATACAAGACTAGGAGGTGGGCCACAACTTCAATACACGTGCAATATAAAATACATACTCAACAATACCCAAAGTAAAAAGAATCGAAAGGAGTAATATCATATACTAGTATAGTATGACAGTAGTACTACATCCACCCGGAGTTTATTGGTCCCCTTTGTATTTTGTGCCCAACTTTGATTGTAGATTTGACTAACAAATTATAAGCTATATGTGGCAAAACTTATATTGTTGGATTCATATTTGAAAGAGGTTTCCAATGATGCTATTTTTATGGTATTCGATGGTTAAATTAAAGGTCAAAGTTTGATTCAAACTACAAGAAGGCCTAAGAGCAAATACAATAGTGGGCTATAAGCCCGTTTACATGGCACTTTTGCCTATGTG
>NW_021237997.1:0-941 GCF_002162155.2 Triticum dicoccoides | reverse complement strand
TTGCTCGCTGCACTACATGTCAAAAAGCTAAGTCACGACTCAATCCTCATGGTTTATATATGCCTTTGCCTGTACCTAGTGTTCCTTGGGAGGATATATCTATGGACTTTGTTTTAGGTTTACCTCGAACAAAGAAGGGGAGGGATAGTATATTTGTTATCGTGGATAGATTCTCGAAAATGGCACACTTTATACCGTTTCATAAAAGCGATGATGCTGTTAATGTGGCTGATTTGTTCTTTCGTGAAATTATTCGCTTGCATGGTGTGCCAAATACTATTGTTTCAGATCGTGATACTAAATTTCTTAGCCACTTTTTGAGAAGTTTATGGGCTAAGTTGGGGACTAAACTGCTTTTTAGTACTACTTGTCACCCCTAAACTGATGGACAAACTGAAGTAGTCAATAGAAACATTGTCTACTATGCTTAGGGCTGTATTGAAGAATAATAAGAAAATGTGGGAGGAATGCTTGCCTCATATTGAATTTGCTTATAATCGTTCATTGCATTCTACTACTAAGATGTGCCATTTTGAAATTGTGTATGGTTTCCTACCTCGTGCACCTATTGATTTGTTGCCTCTTCCCTCTTCGGAAAGGTTAATTTTGATGCTAAACAACGTGCTGAATTGATTTTAAAAATGCATGAGTTAACTAAGGAAAACATTGAGCGTATGAATGCTAAATATAAACTTGCTGGAGATAAAGGTAGAAAACATGTTGTGTTTGCACCTTGAGATCTTGTTTGGTTACATTTGCGTAAGGATAGATTTCCTGATTTGCGCAAATCAAAGCTAATGCCACGTGCCGATGGTCCTTTTAAGGTGTTAGAGAAAATAAATGATAATGCATATAAATTTGAGCTGCCTGCAGATTTGGGGGTTAGTCCCACTTTTAACATTGCAGATTTGACGCCTTATTTGGGTGAGGAAGATGAGCTT
>NW_021237996.1:0-1281 GCF_002162155.2 Triticum dicoccoides | reverse complement strand
AAAATAGTGAGTGCTGATGACCGACACTTAAACGCACCCTGGGGTTCCTTAATCATGGAAATCACTCCGAGACATCAAAACAGTGAGTAATAGGCCATGAAACGGGGCAGAATCGACAAAAACTGTGAGTGGTGCTGACCGGCACATAAACGCACCCCGGGGTTAAGTTCGTTAATCGTGGAAATCACTTCGGGACCACAAGACAGTGAGTAATAGTCCACGAAACGGGCTAGAATCGGCCCAGACTGCGAGTCTTGACGACCAACACATAGTCCATGAAAATTACTTCGGGACCCCAAAACAGTGAGTAATAGTCCATGAAAGAGCCCAGAATCGGCCAAACTGCGAGTGTTGATGACCGACACGTAAGCGCACCTTGGGATTCAACAACTATGGAAATCACTTCGGGACACCAAAACGGTGAGTAATAGTCCACTAAACGGGTCAGAATTGGCCAAAACTTTGAGTGTTGACGACGGACACGTAAACTCAACCTGGGGATCGTCAATCGTGGAAATCGCTCTGGGTCCCCAAAACGGTGAGTAATAGTGCACGAAACAGACCAAAATCGGCCAAAATTGTGAGTGCTGATGACCGACACGTAAACGCACCCAGGGGTTCGTCAATCGTGGAAATCACTTCGGGAACCCAAAACTGAGTAATAGTCCAAGAAATGGGCCAAAATCGGCCCAGACTGCGATTCTTGACGACCAACACGTAAACACAACTTGGGGTTCGACAACCATGGAAATCTCTTTAGGACCCCAAAACAGTGAGTAATAGGCCATGAAATAGGCCAGAATTGGCCAAAACTGCGAGTGTTGATGACCGACACGTAAGCGCACCTCGGGGTTCAACGACTATGGAAATCGCTTCGGTACACCAAAACAACGAGTAATAGTCCACGAAACGGGTCAGAATTGGTCAAAACTTTGAGTGTTGACGACGGACACGTAAACGCACCCCGGGGATCGTCAATCGTGGAAATCGCTCTGGGACCCCAAAACAGTGAGTAATAGTACACGAAACGGACCAGAATCGGCCAAAATAGTGAGTGCTGATGACCGACACTTAAACGCACCCTGGGGTTCCTTAATCATGGAAATCACTCCGAGACATCAAAACAGTGAGTAATAGGCCATGAAACGGGGCAGAATCGACAAAAACTGTGAGTGGTGCTGACCGGCACATAAACGCACCCCGGGGTTAAGTTCGTTAATCGTGGAAATCACTCCGGGACCACAAGACAGTGAGTAATAGTCCACGAAACGGGCTAGAATC
>NW_021237995.1:0-1541 GCF_002162155.2 Triticum dicoccoides | reverse complement strand
AGACAACGTTCTATTGACTACTTCAGTTTGTCCATCAGTTTGGGGGTGACAAGTAGTACTAAAGAGCAGTTTAGTCCCCAACTTAGCCCATAAACATCTCCAAAAGTGGCTAAGAAATTTAGTATCACGATCTGAAACAATAGTATTTGGCACACCATGCAAGCGAATAATTTCACGAAACAACAAATCAGCAACATTAACAGCATCATCGCTTTTATGACATGGTATAAAGTGTGCCATTTTCGAGAATCTATCCACGACAACAAATATGCTATCCCTCCCCTTCTTTGTTCGAGGTAAACCTAAAACAAAGTCCATAGATATATCCTCCCAAGGAACACTAGGTACAGGCAAAGGCATATATAAACCATGAGGATTGAGTCGTGACTTAGCTTTTTGACATGTAGTGCATCGAGCAATAAAACGCTCAACATCCCGTCTCATCTTTGGCCAAAAGAAATGTGTAGCAAGTATGATGAGGACATGACTAGCTTGGATATGACCAAAAATATTGCATATATGCATATTTGTCAGGTGATTTCTAATGCAAACTATTCAATAATCTATTTATGTTATCCAGAACAAAAATACTTCACACACTTTTATGTTTTGTCTAATTGCAGGTGTATGGAACATTTGTACAATCCACATATGAAGATAAGGAAGAAAGAGATGTTTATTTGCTGTCCAAAAAGTTTTCTCACGTCACTTTTGGCCCAAGAGAAGATAGAGTCCAAGTCTCTCACGTTCTGGATTCAGATTCGGACTTCACAGACACACCTGACTCAAAGCGCACACAAGTTTTTCATACGGACTCCGAATTGGGTGATTCTTTTTTTGTTGGAAACTAGATTTCGTGCACTTTCCAACCCAATTGGAATCACCTTCAAATTCGTCCGGAGCGTTGAGTTGTGGACGAAACAATCTGATGCTGCAGCAGAATCCGAGTCAAACTACAAGTCTAAAGGTGTTACATCACCTCCACTTGGGCCCATTGGCCTTGTACGACCTAGATTTAGTTTTAGGCTGCCTTGGGACGTCCTCCCACCTCCTTGGCCGCCACCCCTTGCTCCTATATAAGTAGATCCATCTAGTAGCTTTTCGTTGGGATTTGTTTAGTTAAAAGTTAGCCAACGCAACTTCGTGTACTTCGTTTGTGTCCAACGACCACACCAAGACCGCTTCCGGATCCCCACCATTATCAATACCTCATATATATTTGCAATATTCAGATTGCTTTATCATATTCTTGCTCGTTCTTCGATTGCTTGCAGGAATAGACCTTCGTGATCAGGCTGACCGTGCTTTCGGCATCGTCAGTAACCTCAGGAGATTGGTTTAGCGATTGCTAAGGCGCAACGTCGTGCACGTTTGTAGTCGGATCGTCAAAGTCGTCTCCACCAAATCGATAGTTATCATCTCATCGAAAGATCGGGACCCTTGCCTCTATCAGTACCTGGTAATTTAGTTGGCGTGCACGAGCTCTAGTAATTGGTCCAGTATGTATAGCAGCAGGGGCTGTGGGTGTAACAATTGTATTG
>NW_021237994.1:0-1603 GCF_002162155.2 Triticum dicoccoides | reverse complement strand
ACACCTATCCGGATAGCTCTGAGTAGAGAGACCGGATACATATAATGGAGCAATAATTTAGAATAGCTCCAAGTAGAACAGTTGTTTGGAATAGCTCCAAATAGAGCGTGGTAGCTGCATCTAGGAGATGACATAGAGATTTGTAAAGCACACACGGATCTGAAAGGTTCAGACCCGTTGACTAAAACCTCTCTCACAAGCAACATGATCAAACATAAAACTCATTGAGTGTTAATCACATAGTGATGTGAACTAGACTACTGACTCTAGTAAACTCTTGGGTATTAGTCACATGGCGATGTGACCTGTGAGTGTTAATCACATGGCGATGTGAACTAGATTATTGACTCTAGTGCAAGTAGGAGACTGTTGGAAATATGCCCTAGAGGCAATAATAAAAGTATTATTATTATATTTCCTTGTTCATGATAATTGTCTTTTATTCATGCTATAACTGTATTATCCGGAAATCGTAATACACGTGTGAATACATAGACCATAATATGTCCCTAGTGAGCCTCTAGTTGACTAGCTCGTTGTGATCAACAGATAGTCATGGTTTCCTGGCTATGGACATTGGATGTCGTTGATAACGGGATCACATCATTAGGAGAATGATGTAATGGACAAGACCCAATCCTAAGCATAGCACAAGGATCGTGTAGTTCGTTTGCTAGAGCTTTGCCAATGTCAAGTATCTCTTCCTTTGACCATGAGATCGTGTAACTCCTGGATACCGTAGGAGTGCTTTGGGTGTATCAAACGTCACAACGTAACTGGGTGACTATAAAGGTGCACTACAGGTATCTCCGAAAGTATCTATTGTTTTATGCGGATCGAGACTGTGATTTGTCACTCCGTGTAAACGGAGAGGTATCTCTGGGCCCACTCGGTAGGACATCATCATATGCGCAATGTGACCAAGGAGTTGATCACGGGATGATGTGTTACGGAACGAGTAAAGTGACTTGCCGGTAACGAGATTGAACAAGGTATCGGTATACCGACGATCGAATCTCGGGCAAGTAAAATACCGCTAGACAAAGGGAATTGTATACGGGATCGATTGAGTCCTTGACATCGTGGTTCATCCGATGAGATCATCGTGGAACATGTGGGAGCCAACATGGGTATCCAGATCCCGCTGTTGGTTATTAACCGGAGAACGTCTCGGTCATGTCTACATGTCTCCCGAACCCGTAGGGTCTACACACTTAAGGTTCGATGACGCTAGGGTTATAAAGGAAGCTTGTATGTGGTTACCGAATGTTGTTCGGAGTCCCGGATGAGATCCCGGACATCACGAGGAGTTCCGGAATGGTCCGGAGGTAAAGATTTATATATAGGAAGTCCTGTTTCGGCCATCGGGACAAGTTTCGGGGTCATCGGTATTGTACCGGGACCACCGGAAGGGTCCCGGGGGCCCACCGGGTGGGGCCACCTGCCCCGGGGGGCCACATGGGCTGTAGGGGGTGCGCCTTGGCCTACATGGGCCAAGGGCACCAGCCCCAAGAGGCCCATGCGCCTAGGGAACCCTAGAGGGAAGAGTCCTCAAGGGGGAAGGCACCTCCGAGGTGCCTTGGGGAGGATGGACTCCTCCCCC
>NW_021237993.1:0-1353 GCF_002162155.2 Triticum dicoccoides | reverse complement strand
TCGAATACTTGCAACTACAACAACGTCATCCATCTAAACAAAGGTATACGCAAGAAGAGCTATCACTATGAGTGAGAGCGGAACTATGCAGTACATGAGGTGGCGGTTACGAGTCCTCTCTCGCGCTAGCGTGAACCTCAAGTAACTAGCTTCTCCTTCTTGTCTGCTTTTGAAGCCTTTATGGCTGGCGCCCGTGAACCCATTCACTTGCGCCTGACACTCATGCCACTTTTTGTACACCCCCAGAACCTTCCCTTTGTACACGACATAGCAATTCCATCTCGCCATCAAGAAACTAGGTACCTGGTAGAGATGCATGTTCATGAAAAGGATGTACAATCATATATATGCAACAAAATATACTAGAGCAACACCGAAAAAGAAAGGGTTAGCAACTAGATGCAACATATAGTACGCAAATTAATTAACTAGAGGTACGCAGGTCATCGTACGCAAACTAACAAAGTAGCGTTACGCAAGTTCGGCAGGGACCGTGGACATCACAAAGTTTCATCGCTACAAAAAGTATACAAGTTCAACCGACACATATCATCATCATCGGCATCATAAATCACTAGAAGTTCCATCCTTCCATATCATCGAGGATGAACCCTAGCTTCTTGAACGGCGTGAGGTCTAGATGTTGCATGCCTATGCGAGTTCGGACGTCAGCTCGCGATATAGGGCCGTGGTGGAACAACCCCTTCTCATCGACAACTTATTTCATGATGATCGTCGCAATGTCGCTTTGGATGCGAAAGAAGTCATCTCTAAGTTTATAATCCGCTTCTCCATGAGATTCTAGCCACTTGTGGATATGATTATCATTTCTGCTTCTCATGCGAAGCTTTTGGTGATCCGTGTTGAACTGAATCATGAGATGGATGATGTAGAATCCATCCTTCTTGCTTTGTTTTGGGACATGGATGCAGGAGAAGTTAGTTTTATGCGCGAAACCCATCTTCTTGTTCCTTTGTTTCCTGATCTGCACGTGGCCACCTCTAAAGCTGAAGCCTTGGAAAGCATCATCTAGAATATTCATTATGTGGGTGTAGTCTTTTATCTCGTAGTCACTAGAAGGGTCAAAATACACGGCGTGGGAGACTTGCAGGTAAAGAACGATAAGGACGGCGCGCCCGTTGCTGCGAAAAGACACCTCAAATTATTCCCCATATGAGAGAGAAGGAATGATTGAAATGTACGAAAGGGTTGTCCGGATCTGACTTACTTTGGATGATAAGACACGAGGACAATTTCCCGGTCCTTATTCTGTACCATGAAGTTTTGGAGGTACTCCCTAGTAGTTTCACGCACAAAGTCGTCGAGACTCAAGAAAGACTCGTGCATGTAGTA
>NW_021237992.1:0-1369 GCF_002162155.2 Triticum dicoccoides | reverse complement strand
CTTGTTCAGCTTCTGCTTCGTTGTAGATTTCAACTCGAGGAGCATTGTGGAGCAGATCACTCGGCAAGACTGCTTCAGCTCCGTAGACCAAGAAGAATGGAGTTCTTCCGGTCGACCGATTAGGTGTGGTCCGCAGTCCCCAAAGCACCGAGGGAAGTTCGTCGACCCAAGCTCCAGCTGCATGCTTGAGATCACGCATCAGTCGGGGTTTCAATCCCTTGAGAATCAGGCCATTGGCTCGCTCTACTTGTCCATTCGACTGCGGATGGGCGACTGAAGCGTAGTCGACTCGTGTTCCTTGAGAGTTGCAGAAATCCCTGAATTCCTCCGAGTCGAAGTTCGACCCATTATCCGTAATGATGTTGTGTGGGACTCCATATCTGAATATCAGTTCCCTGATGAAGCTAACAGCAGCACCGGCGTCAAGGTTCTTGATTGGTTTAGCCTCAATCCACTTGATGAACTTGTCGACTGCTACCAGTACATGCGTGAAGCCACTTCGACCTGTTCTCAAAGGACCGACCATGTCCAACCCCCATACTGCGAAAGGCCAGACGAGTGGAATGGTCTTCAGAGCTGATGCAGGTTTGTGTGACATATTCGAGTAGAACTGACATCCTTCGCACTTATCCACTATTTCCTTTGCCATCTCATTCGCCTTTGGCCAGTAAAATCCGGCTCGGTATGCTTTGGCCACGATGGTCCGAGAGGACGCATGATGACCATAGGTCCCCGAGTGGATATCATTAAGGATGATTCGACCTTCTTCTGGTGTTATGCACTTCTGACCAACTCCAGTCGCGCTTTCTCTGTATAACTGCCCTTTGATTACGGTAAAAGCTTTAGATCGACGGACGATCTGTCGAGCCTCTTCCTCATCCTCCGGGAGCTCCTTTCTCTGGATATACGCGATATATGGAACTGTCCAGTCGGGAATGACCACCAAGACCTCCATGACCAAGTCGACCACTGTTGGGACTTCAACCTCAGTCGGATCTGTGGCACTCTTGGGCTGTAGAGCTTCTTCGGTGAAAGTATCTTCTTTCACTGACGGAGTGTGTATATGCTCCAAGAACACACCACTCGGAATGGCTTCTCTCTTGGAACCTATCTTTGCTAGATCATCAGCTGCTTGATTTTTCAGTCGGGGTATATGATGGAGCTCCAACCCCTTGAACTTCTTTTCCAGCTTCCTCACTGCACTGCAGTATCCAGTCATGGCTGGGCTTCTCACGTCCCACTCCTTCATCACTTGGTTGACCACTAAATCTGAGTCGCCATAGACCATCAGGCGACGGACGCCGAGTGAAATGGCCATGCGCAATCCGTACAAGAGGGCCTCATACTCTGCCTCATTGTTGGAGGAATC
>NW_021237991.1:0-408 GCF_002162155.2 Triticum dicoccoides | reverse complement strand
CAGTTCGGATCGGCCTCCCGGAGTTCAGCAATGCTCCCTTGAGGAAATGCCTGAGTTGGCGCCCGCGGAGCCCTCAATGGGAAGATGATAGGAGCGTCCATTATCTGATGGGCCGGATTAGGTTACTGGCCCACTCCGGATTGACCATGATTGGACTCATGGCTACGTGCATTATGCGAGGGGTGCAGCCACTCCAATATAGGGGCCACCCTATGTGGGATTTCAACGGGGAAGACGACGCCACCCGTCATGGCTGCAAAGGGCCAGGCTCGGCAGTCGATCTGGCAAAGATCATGTCCGGCTTGTACAAGGGAGAGGAGGAGGACTTCCTCCGCATGAATCCGTTGAATGGATTCTCTATGAATAACCCTCGGAGCTAGGTAAGCGGATGTTCATCTACCCGATCCA
>NW_021237990.1:0-1464 GCF_002162155.2 Triticum dicoccoides | reverse complement strand
CTGGTGGCCCTTATGCCTATCAAGAGGTGTGACTATGGTTCGAACATAGCCCCCAAGTGATACTGTGAGCTGTGCTCAAGGGATACCCATGTTTGAGCTGTGGTGTGCAGCAGACACGCTTTGGCCCCTTATGATAATATTGGCTTGATAGCCGGATTATCGAAGTAACCAGAGCTGTGCTCTTATGATAACATTGGCTTGATAGCCGTATTAATAAGGTAGTCACAGCTGTGATCAACCATATGATAAGCCAATAAGGCATGATACCTATGTTTGAACCGCGCGTCATGGCAGCAAGTTCTCTTTGGCAACCTTTAATTTTTCTGAGAACTCGAACTTGCGAGAGATGAATTCCTTTTTTGAACCGGAATTTTTAAACCGGATATTGAAAGCTTCAAAGTTTTGTGGTAGATAAATTTCCTTGAACCGGATTGTAAACCGGATATTTTGAGAGCTTCAGTGAGACTGACTTCCCTTGAGCCAGATTTTAAACCGGATATTCGAGAGCTTTAATGGTTCATGGGAGACAAATTTACCTTGATCCGGATGTTGAACCGGTTTTGAGAGCTTCAAAGCTTTGCGGGAGAAAGATGTCTCTTGAGCTGTATTTTAAACCGGAATCTTCATTTTGAACCGGAAATTTTTCTGACGGCCTTTAAATATTTGCCAATAAAGCAGTAGCCTCCAGGGCCGGGTTATCTTCCCTTCAATGACCCGGAGTTCTTGAATTTCATTGAGACAGGCTAACTTTGCCGAGCCATACCATTGTAGCCCCTGAGTCTCAAGATGACTCGAAGTGTTGGCTTGAGATTCTCCATATTTGACCATAGCAGAAGGTGTAAATCATTGGCGTTGATAGCGCGATGTGAATCCACAGAAGGTTGAGGTGACTGCGGCGGGTTATAAATGATCCCGTATGAATCGTGTCAGCAACTCGGCCAATGGTTCCTTCCAACTGACTGTTTGAAGTTAACCAAACCGTAGTGCGGCGACTTGCGTGCCTGCCCATTGAGCCATCCAGTGCAGATGGCAGCTAATAATACATGATAATTTGCCTTCAATTCGTTGGAAGAAAATCGGGCTTCCCAAGTAGTGACTTGCTCATACTCAATAAACAACTCATGCAGACAGGTGCGGCCCGATGTGTTGATGTAGACCAGGCCACGAGAGACAGACGGTCACTAGTAGAAAAGGGACCTAATATGAGACACATTAGTGCCGGTTTTATTTTGAGCCGGCACTAATGTGTCCAATAGTGCCGGTTCCAACGGCTAGCCGGCCGTTCTCATTAGTACCGGTTCATGGCGAACCTTTAGCACCGGTTCGTGCCACGAACCGGTACTAAAGAGGGTGGTGGCGGGGTGTTGTCAGTCTGGGGCCCCTCCAGCACCTTTAGTAGCGGTTCGTGGCACGAACCGGTACTAAAGGTCGACCTACATAAACCCTTCGTCCAGCCGAGCCACT
>NW_021237989.1:0-1701 GCF_002162155.2 Triticum dicoccoides | reverse complement strand
CCTTGGATGAGTGACGAGTCACCTCTCGCGAGCTCTAGTTGGCAGTTGCATTGACGGACCTTCACTTGGAGAGAACGAGGTGGCGCATGGTGCCGAGTGGATGATGCAGCCCTCTCTGCCGTCACCTGGAGTTGGGGCCAAGATCCCCGCTAAGGACGGGACGCATGTCATGGTGGAAGAGTTTGTCGTAGAGGGTCCGTGGTCGCCACCTTTGAGTGGGTTGAGGGTTCCTCCCACCGTCTTGACTTCTTGCCATTGTTTACAACGTGGGGGCATGTTAGGATTCCCCCTGCTCTAAGTGGCGAGTTGGTGAAGACTATCGTCGATGCTCTCATGTTGAGGACGATAACTTCAGGATTGGCGCTCATCCTACCTTCACCCTTGAATCCTCGCCACCTGGTGTCGTGCCTCATAGCACGGAACGGTGAATGTATTGCCATTGGAGAGTGACCGCCATCAACCGCTGAGTTGTGGAGACATGGCGCCCATGCACCTCTTCCAGTATTGTTGAGGTTGAGGGAGACCGTAGGGCCTTGCAATACTTCACCCTTGGTGCGCCATGGTGTTGGTGTTGGTGCTCCGAGTGTGCAGTCCGGTAGAGGTTTGGAGGGACACCGCACTTGCCCACTTGTTGGCGGCCGTAGTCCGGACAGGTTGAGCTGCCTCCACATCTCCTTTCATGTACGCCCTTGTTGACTCCTTCAACAGGGCGCATGCCTCAAACATTAGCTTGTGACGCTCCTTCGTCGCGTTGGCGGCCTCCCTCCTTTGCGCCTTCCTCTACTGCACATTTTGAAACTGCACAGGATCTTGAGCTTGGTGCATGTAGACCTTCTCGCGCTCGACGACGACCATGGGCGGCAATGATTTGAAACGTACCATCACTGGCTCCGATTTGCCGCCGCGGGAGAATCCACCTGCATGAAAGGGTTCTTACAAGTGGAGATCCTTGCGGCATGTTGTGCACATTGCGAGATTGGCGAAGATGATTTCTACGACCACAGTGAGGCAAAGATGGGAGGAGAACCATGTCCCACTGGGCGTGCCAATTTGATTGACACGAGAAAAATCTATTAATCACTCCGTGAGATGGGAAAAGGGGGAGTTTGATTTCTCTCATGTGCCGGGGAAAAAGAAAAATGCGGGTGTGCCAGTGTACCGTAGTACACAAAGAAAAGTGATACGGGAAACAAGTATTTCATTTATCTCTTTGGATGAACAAAATTACAAGATCCCATAAAAAATGGTTGTGGTCCATGGCCTACTAGCGCGGCCTGCCTGACTATGGCGATGTGCGGTCTCCTGGTTCCCGGGGCCTCGAAAAGCTCCTGATTAATTACTCCCGCGGGTTGCTCCGCGAGATACCTCCGATTAAGCCGTGTGGTCGTCTTCGTCGTCTTCGCTTCGCATTCTCCATGCATGATGATGATGGTGTGAGTGTATGGTGTGGGCGGCGCAAAGCTCGTGTCCTCGTCGGTACACGTGCCGCTCAAAACATGGCTTTGTGCTGGCCATGTTCGCCCTCGCCGTCGCGCCTCGTCGGTCTTGACAGCGTTGATGTACTCGGTGTTGGGGTAGCATGGATCCTGCTTGGCTCGGACTTCTTGATGATGTAGCGGCTTCGTCGGGGTACACAAGGGGTTGCCTCGCGGGAGTACTCTTTTGTGGAGACCAGTGTCGGTGTAAAACCAACGCACGCTC
>NW_021237988.1:19561-21746 GCF_002162155.2 Triticum dicoccoides | reverse complement strand
TGTATTTACAAGAAAGTGAGTGGGAGCTCTATAGCATTTCTAATTTTACATGTAGACGACATATTATTAATTGGAAATGATATAGAATTTCTGGATAGCATAAAGGGATACTTGAATAAAAGTTTTTCACTGAAAGACCTCGGTGAAGCTGCTTACATATTGGGCATCAAGATCTATAGAGATAGATCAAGACGCTTAATAGGACTTTCACAAAGCACATACCTTGACAAAATTTTGAAAAAGTTCAAAATGGATCAGGCAAAGAAAGGATTCTTGCCTGTGCTACAAGGTGTGAAGTTGAGTCAAACTCAATGCCCGACCACAGCAGAAGATAGAGAGAAAATGAAAAATGTTCCCTATGCTTCAGCCATAGGCTCTATCATGTATGCAATGCTGTGTACCAGACCTAATGTATGCTTAGCAAGCTTAGCAATAAGCTTGGCAGGAAGGTACCAAAGTAATCCAGGAGTGGATCACTGGACAGCGGTCAAGAACATCCTGAAATACCTGAAAAGGACTAAGGATATGTTTCTCGTATATGGAGGTGACAAAGAGCTAGTCGTAAATGGTTACGTCGATGCAAGCTTTGACACTGATCCGGGCGATTCTAAATCGCAAACCGGATACGTGTTTTTATTAAACGATGGAGCTGTAAGTTAGTGCAGTTCTAAACAAAGCGTCGTGGCAGGATCTACATGTGAAGCGGAATACATAGCTGCTTCTGAAGCAGCGAATGAAGGAGTCTGGATGAAGGAGTTCATTTCCGTTCTAGGTGTCATACCTAGTGCATCGGGACCAATGAAGATCTTCTGTGACAATACTGGTGCAATTGCCTTGGCAAAGGAATCCAGATTTCACAAGAGGACCAAGCACATCAAGAGACGCTTCAATTCCATTCGGGACCAAGTCCAAGTGGGAGACATAGAGATTTGCAAGATACATACGGATCTGAATGTTGCAGACCCGTTGACTAAGCCTCTCTCACGAGCAAAACATGATCAGCACCAAGACTCCATGGGTGTTAGAATCATTACTATGTAATCTAGATTATTGAAGGAAATATGCCCTAGAGGCAATAATAAAGTTATTATTTATTTCCTCATATCATGATAAATGTTTATTATTCATGCTAGAATTGTATTAACCGGAAACAAGATACATGTGTGAAAACATAGACAAACATATAAGTCACTAGTATGACTCTACTTGACTAGCTCATTAATCAAAGATGGTTATGTTTCCTAACCAAAGACATGTGTTGTCATTTGATTAGTGAGATCACATCATTAGGAGAATGATGTGATTGACATGACCCATTCCGATAGCCTAGCACTTGATCGTTTAGTATACTGCTATTGCTTTCTTCATGACTTATACAAAGTTCCTGCAACTATTAGATTGTGCAACTCCCGTCTACCGGAAGAACACTTTGTGTGCTATCAAACGTCACAACGTAACTGGGTGATTATAAAGGTGCTCTACAGGTGTTTCCGAAGGTACATGTTGGGTTGGCATAATTCGAGATTAGGTTTTGTCACTTTGATTGTCGGAGAGGTATCTCTGGGCCCTCTCGGTAATACTCATCACCTAAGCCTTGCAAGCATTGTAACTAATGAGTTACTTATGAGATGATGTACTACAGAACGAGTAAAGAGACTTACCGGTAACGATATTGAACTAGGTATTGGATACCGACGATCAAATCTCGGGCAAGTAACATACCGATGACAAAGGGAACAACGTATGTTGTTATGCGGTTTGACCGATAAAGATCTTCGTAGAATATATAGGGATCAATATGGACAGCCAGGTCCCGCTATTGGTTATTGACCGAGAATGGTTCTAGGTCATGTCTACATAGTTCTCGAACCCGTAGGGTCCGCACGCTTAACGTTACGATGACAGTTTCATTATGAGTTTACAAGTTTTGATGTACCGAAGTTTGTTCGGAGTCCCGGATGTGATCACGGACATGACGAGGAGTCTCCAAATGGTTGAGACATAAAGATTGATATATTGGAAGCCTATGTTTAGACATCGGAATGGTTCCGGGTGAAATCGGCATTTTACCGGAGTACCGAGAGGTTACCGGAACCCCCCCGGGGGGTTATTGGGCCTACATGGGCCACGAGGAAGAAGAGGGAAGGAGCCAGGAGGGGGCCGCGCGCCCCTCCCTTCCTAGTCC
>NW_021237988.1:17293-19478 GCF_002162155.2 Triticum dicoccoides | reverse complement strand
TGTATTTACAAGAAAGTGAGTGGGAGCTCTATAGCATTTCTAATTTTACATGTAGACGACATATTATTAATTGGAAATGATATAGAATTTCTGGATAGCATAAAGGGATACTTGAATAAAAGTTTTTCACTGAAAGACCTCGGTGAAGCTGCTTACATATTGGGCATCAAGATCTATAGAGATAGATCAAGACGCTTAATAGGACTTTCACAAAGCACATACCTTGACAAAATTTTGAAAAAGTTCAAAATGGATCAGGCAAAGAAAGGATTCTTGCCTGTGCTACAAGGTGTGAAGTTGAGTCAAACTCAATGCCCGACCACAGCAGAAGATAGAGAGAAAATGAAAAATGTTCCCTATGCTTCAGCCATAGGCTCTATCATGTATGCAATGCTGTGTACCAGACCTAATGTATGCTTAGCAAGCTTAGCAATAAGCTTGGCAGGAAGGTACCAAAGTAATCCAGGAGTGGATCACTGGACAGCGGTCAAGAACATCCTGAAATACCTGAAAAGGACTAAGGATATGTTTCTCGTATATGGAGGTGACAAAGAGCTAGTCGTAAATGGTTACGTCGATGCAAGCTTTGACACTGATCCGGGCGATTCTAAATCGCAAACCGGATACGTGTTTTTATTAAACGATGGAGCTGTAAGTTAGTGCAGTTCTAAACAAAGCGTCGTGGCAGGATCTACATGTGAAGCGGAATACATAGCTGCTTCTGAAGCAGCGAATGAAGGAGTCTGGATGAAGGAGTTCATTTCCGTTCTAGGTGTCATACCTAGTGCATCGGGACCAATGAAGATCTTCTGTGACAATACTGGTGCAATTGCCTTGGCAAAGGAATCCAGATTTCACAAGAGGACCAAGCACATCAAGAGACGCTTCAATTCCATTCGGGACCAAGTCCAAGTGGGAGACATAGAGATTTGCAAGATACATACGGATCTGAATGTTGCAGACCCGTTGACTAAGCCTCTCTCACGAGCAAAACATGATCAGCACCAAGACTCCATGGGTGTTAGAATCATTACTATGTAATCTAGATTATTGAAGGAAATATGCCCTAGAGGCAATAATAAAGTTATTATTTATTTCCTTATATCATGATAAATGTTTATTATTCATGCTAGAATTGTATTAACCGGAAACATGATACATGTGTGAAAACATAGACAAACATATAAGTCACTAGTATGACTCTACTTGACTAGCTCATTAATCAAAGATGGTTATGTTTCCTAACCATAGACATGTGTT
The DNA here is from genome assembly GCF_002162155.2 of Triticum dicoccoides. NCBI lineage: Eukaryota > Viridiplantae > Streptophyta > Magnoliopsida > Poales > Poaceae > Triticum > Triticum dicoccoides. Next base: position 18,218 of record NW_021237988.1, on the reverse strand, counting down.
GTCATTTGATTAGTGAGATCACATCATTAGGAGAATGATGTGATTGACATGACCCATTCCGATAGCCTAGCACTTGATCGTTTAGTATACTGCTATTGCTTTCTTCATGACTTATACAAAGTTCCTGCAACTATTAGATTGTGCAACTCCCGTCTACCGGAAGAACACTTTGTGTGCTATCAAACGTCACAACGTAACTGGGTGATTATAAAGGTGCTCTACAGGTGTTTCCGAAGGTACATGTTGGGTTGGCATAATTCGAGATTAGGTTTTGTCACTTTGATTGTCGGAGAGGTATCTCTGGGCCCTCTCGGTAATACTCATCACCTAAGCCTTGCAAGCATTGTAACTAATGAGTTACTTATGAGATGATGTATTACAGAACGAGTAAAGAGACTTACCGGTAACGATATTGAACTAGGTATTGGATACCGACGATCAAATCTCGGGCAAGTAACATACCGATGACAAAGGGAACAACGTATGTTGTTATGCGGTTTGACCGATAAAGATCTTCGTAGAATATATAGGGATCAATATGGACAGCCAGGTCCCGCTATTGGTTATTGACCGAGAATGGTTCTAGGTCATGTCTACATAGTTCTCGAACCCGTAGGGTCCGCACGCTTAACGTTACGATGACAGTTTCATTATGAGTTTACAAGTTTTGATGTACCGAAGTTTGTTCGGAGTCCCGGATGTGATCACGGACATGACGAGGAGTCTCCAAATGGTTGAGACATAAAGATTGATATATTGGAAGCCTATGTTTAGACATCGGAATGGTTCCGGGTGAAATCGGCATTTTACCGGAGTACCGAGAGGTTACCGGAACCCCCCCGGGGGGTTATTGGGCCTACATGGGCCACGAGGAAGAAGAGGGAAGGAGCCAGGAGGGGGCCGCGCGCCCCTCCCTTCCTAGTCC
>NW_021237988.1:6295-14001 GCF_002162155.2 Triticum dicoccoides | reverse complement strand
AGAATGGGTGATATAAATAAGAGGAAGAAATTAGCGCAAGAGAGTTGTAATTTTGGAATCTCAGACCTCCCGGATGATATGCTTGAGCACATAGTATCCTTCTTATCATTGAATGAGGCCGTGAGGACTTGTGTTCTTTCCAAGAATTGGAGCTACATATGGAAATTTGTGCCTACCCTACGTATTTCTGATACAGTGGATAAATGTAACAGCTTAATAGACAATTTTTTGCGTGGCCATGGGAACACTGCAATCATTGTTTGTGATATCGAGTTGACTAATCTCGAGAAGGTAGAAATGCATGACATGATAGACACATGGATCTTTCATATCGTGAATCTTTGCCATGTTCAGGAGCTCAAAGTCATTAGCTGTATAGTGGATGATTTCCTAAAGTTCAGGGATCAAGCTCTCATATCCAAGCACTTGAGGAGGTTAGAGCTTGATAAGGTTCGCTTACAAGCTAGCACTGTTGATTTCTCAACCTGCCCTGCATTGGAAGAAATAGATCTGATGTTTTGTTGGATTGAAGCAAATTACATTATATCAAAGTCATTAAAGCACCTGATTGCAGTGGAATGTGAATTTGATAGTGTGGGTGCACGCACTCACATTTCTGTCCCCAACCTCATCTTTCTTAAGTTAACTGATATTTGGCATTATACTCCTTTATTTGAAGCCATGCCTTCACTTGAAGTTGGATATGTTAGTCTAGGCGAGGACTGTTTAGACTATTGTAACAACAATAAATCTTGGGGATGTGATAATGTGGACTGCGGTTTTGGTTGCACTGATGGTTACAAATATGATAGCATTCTTCTGGAAGGTTTATCAAATGCCAGTTACTTGGAGTTGCTAAGTGAACCAAGCATGGTATGTTTGCACTTTTTGGGCATCCCCATTGTTGATATTGCCTTGCTCTTGCAATCTATGGTAGATTATCCACCAATTGAATTACTTATATTGTTTTGTAACCTTTTCTATTGAAGTAACATGCAATCAAAATGTATATATGCATTACTCTAACACTAGAAACAACATACATGTCGATTTCTACTATTATGTTCTAGTGGGCTGTTATTTTGGATTTCTTGGAACACCATACAAGAATATTAATCTATAGAGCCCTGAACACCATGTAACTTGAAACCATATATTAGAGTTATTATATTTTAAAAATTAGGATTCTTTGCATATTGCCAACATTGGTATGTCTAATTATTTATTAGAGATAAGAAATGCATATAGTTTTATTGCTTTCACCAATTTACTATAATCAACTTTGGCTATTACGTGTTTCAATACTAGAACACATGGCTTTCCACACTTGCACATAATTAATACACCTAAAAATACATCATTCTTATTCTCTTTTATCTAGTTCATTTTTGATAGGGATTTGCGGCGATGCCCTACATTTCGAAACTTGAGGACACTGATACTCAACGAATGGTTTTTGGTTGCTAACCTCCATGGACTTGCACGCGTTCTTCACAACTCACCTATTCTAGAGGAGTTGAATCTCCTACTTTTAGAGGTATGGCCACTATGACTATATCTTTTCTGAAAATTGATTCTTGGTCGATAACATTTATGAATTTATTTGTCTACTCTAGGAGCCTAAAGAGGTGGTCGAATCTAACGGGGACCATTATCAAGTGGAACATCCCTTATTGGAGACCCTTAAGGAAGTCAAAGTCAATTGTGAAAGACAATATATGTGGGTTCAGGAAATAATAAATATTTTGATTACTTTTGGTATATCGCCTGAGATAATTATCGTCAAAGAGAGCCAAATGCATCCAGATGTCATTTAGCTATTGGTATGTACCCTGAATTCTAATTTATCTCCATAGTTTACCTTGTTCACAAATAATATTATGTGGGAACTAAATGTAAGATTTATATTTAATCACAATAGCAATCTTAATGTTGATCCAAACAAACATAAATATGTTTCCACATTTGGCGAACCAGAATGGAGGATGATATGCAAGTGGTGTACAATATGTTTTTTTACAAATCATGTCAGAATGTGCCCATGATACTTTCCTGGTCATAAGTTGAAGTTTTCTTCTTGCATGTATTCCTTCTATTACCTTCATAGATAGAACTTGACATGACACTGCTACAAGTTTGGAAAAATTATTAGCTATCATGGGTCTAAACATTTTTATAGCGCTTCTCCGTGCACCATATTTATAAATCGATGTCTTTATGATCGTCTGCTCCAACCCACATATAAATAACACCATGTATATTTGTTTAGATCAAAACCTTCCTTGGTTTAAATATTGCTCTTTAGGTTGTGTGTGTTGCCCCAATCCATAACACGAAATAGTTTAAGAAAGAAAATGAAGTGGTATAAAACACATGACATATGTATTTAGGAACAAATTACTATGTATAATTACATGCATTGAACACACAAAATTTACAACAAATTGATTGAAGCTAAATATACAAGCCTCCACACCATACTTAAGTGCTTATATTATTTTTCTTTCTATGCATACCGCAAAGATAATTCTAGTTTCATAATGTTCCAAGAAATCACATGAATATTTAAAATATCTTAAAATAATTCTAAGCCATTTGAGTTCTCATCCTAAGATATACGAACTTCTCTTATTACTGAAGTGAATCACAATGTCTTTACTCATATAATTGTTAAGGATAGTCAAGCAGTTCACATAATGACTATCTTTTAGCGGAGAGCACGACCATAAACATGCATATCACATACTGTTTAGAAACCACAACAAAGATGTGTTGCGAACCATATGTTGTTAGATAGTTATAGGTCCTTGTATTTAGGATCCGCCATAAATGATACTTTAATTAACTGTGATACACAAATGTCAAAGATTGTTGGATCTAGGAGATGCATATGATTTCTCCTGCATAATACATGATCCGATCTTGGATTTGTCATCTCTTAACTTGTCATCCACCCATCGTCACACATATCATTCATCACATAACATGTCCATCCCACAAGAAAATTTGGGAACACACGTAGTACACACATGATACACAAAGCATTCATCGCACATAGCGTAATGGCATTTGTAGTCAAAGATCGAAGAAGGGAGAGGGTCCAGGTTAGCGATTAGTACACATTCGATCTTATGCCATTTTTAGTTGAAGATGAAATGAAGGAGACACTAGTAGAAAACATAGCTTTGGTTGAGGCCTGGCCAGCCCATTAGTCCCGGTTCTGTCACGAACCGAGACCCATGGGGGGCACACGTCCTGGTTCGTGCGCCCATGGGAGGCATTTGTCCCAGTTCGTGTGGACCCATTTGTCCCTGTTCTAGGCACGATCCAGGACCAATGGTCCTCGCTCCTGGCCCACAGCCATTGGTGCCGGTTCGTGCCTAGAACCGGGACAGAAGGTGGGCCTTTAGTCTCGGTTCCAGCCACGAACCGGGACCAATGAGGTGGCTATATATAACCCACACTCGCGAACAGAGCACTCCACTGCTCTGTTTTTCTGGACGGCGAGAGGAGAGCTTTGTGGTGCTCTAGCTCACCTCCTATGCACATGAGGTGTTCGATGAAATGCCTGAGCCACACTAGTTAAGCTTTCTCCTCTCGAAACTCGACCTCCAAGCTCCATTTTCCCTGAGATTTGTCTAGGTTTAGCGGTCCATCACGTCCCATCCCCGTCTTCACCACCGTCGATCGCCCGCGCAGATCTCGTCACCGGCACCATCGTGGTGAGCCTCTTGTTCAAATTAGATGTGGCAGATGTGGGATGAACTCCTACCACAAGATCGCATGAAAGCAATTCAAGAGGAATTGGCGGGATTCTTTCTTGATCACATCATCAATAAAGCCGGAGAATACCATGTGGAAGTTGAGTTCAGTTATTAGGGGATTGTAAGAGATCTTATATTGTATATATTTAACCAGTAGTAGCGTCGGATAGATATACGAAAACTTGTTGTTCGACCAATCTCTCGGAGGAGAGGTTGATATCACTTCTCTATGTATGCATATGTTCATGACGATCTTCTGTACTTAATGATTTCCTTCATTTGCTTACTAGCTAGCGTGTCGAGACCTCTCTATATGTATAGTACGTAGCATCGACCAAGCACGGAGATATCTCTCTATTAGCTAGCCAACACAATATATGAAACACCTAAATTAACCTACAAACCCCCTAAAACCACCAAACCCCCCTCCCCTTCAGAAAAAAACAAAAACCGTAGCCCCCTGAAATCCTGACGCGTGGTAGCTTATTGGTCCCGGTTGGTGCCACCAACCGGGACAAAAGGCCCCCCTGCCTGGGCAAGCCGCAGCGTCCACGTGGAGCCCCATCTGTCCTGGTTAGTATAAGAATCGGGACTAAACGTATTAGGCTTTAGTACCGACCCTTTAGTCCCGGTTCCCGAACCGGGACAAATGGGCCTCATGAACCGGGACAAATGGGCCTTTTTCTACTATTGAGAGGGTCCATGTCAGATATTAGTACACCAACGATCTTATGATCCACTAGAAGGTTGTTGACGATAATAGAGAGAAGGGTAGTGTACGGATGTATGAGTGTCTAGACACATTACTCTGGTAACATACATTCAAGAGGTCTGGAAGATGGAAAGGGGGTTTGTTTCCTTGTATTTCAAATATATCTCTGGAAGGGGAATAAAAGGAACAAATAATTTCCTAGCTAGCTTCCTCTGGATCTCCATGAATTTTTTTGGTCTTTGTTGACAAACTCCCCCAACTTCCAGTGGTGTAGATGAGGAGGTGGGAGTCATTATGATCCATAAATGACCTAAATTTTCACCGGGGATTGCATGTAAAGGGTTGTGACTTTATCCAAGAATTGGGATAATGACTTACAAACCAAGTCAACATATCTTTGACAAAAATCATCACGTGTTTCCTTAAAAACATGCAAGCACCTAGTGGGGATCTTGGTTGCGAGCACCTAGTGGGCAAATCTAACTGCTTAGGTAGTCATCGGAGGTGTAACAGTTGAGGATACCTTTGTTGGTGATGATTATAATATGTTTAACTGTCAAGTGAGTTTCTCCTGAAAGTGGTGGGAAGGATCAGTAGTCATCTAAAGCAAAAAATCATCTTCTCCTATGCTGGACCACCGTGGGGGTTTTGCAGTAGCGGTAGGTAAATTTTGGGTCTTGAGCTAACCAAGATTTCTCGGCCGAAATTAGGATGCAACAAATATACTTTTTTGAGCAGAGACGAGACGGCTAGCTTCGCCCACTACCTCCACCCTATCGCTACTTACTGTAGTTCTTATACATTAAGTAAGGTAGTCGAACATCTCCAACGAGGGATGCATTCCTACACTAGTAGAAAAAGGGTCAAATATGAGAAACATTAGTACAGGTTGGCATATGAGCCGGCACTAATGCTTCCATTAGTGCCGGTTCAAATGACTAGGCGGGAGGAGACCTTTAGTATCGGTTCAGTGCAAATCTTTAGTACCGGTTCGTGCCACGAACCGGTACTAAAGGTGCTGGCCGGGCACCAGCATCTTTAGTACCGGTTCGTGGCACGAACCGGTACTAAAAAGGTTGTGGAAGGCGCTATTTTTAGTCCCACCTCGCTCCCCTAACAAGAATTTGACCACCTTAAATATGTTACTTCTCAAACTACATGTTGAACTCGATGATATTTTTGCTTCTGGTACAAGTGAATGTTTCTTCTTTAAGCTACTGTTGGTGGTGATTAGATAGCGGTAATGACTATGATGATTAAATAGTGATAATGACGACTACGATGATTTTTAGCTAGCTAGCTAGAGTATATATATACTCATGTTGATGATATGATGCAAGAGTTTTTATATTAATATGATGATGATGATGATGAGTTATTATATCATTTAATGAAAGAAAACCACAGATTAGTTTCAGCTGGATGGATCCTACCTAAGTGATCAAGTATATATATGTCATATACTTGATCACTTAGCTAGCTAGATCATGTATCCAGTCGAAACTAATCCGCGGTACTTTCACCTAATGATTTAACAACTCATTATAATGTAAAACAATCACTAAATTAAATTAAAACACAAAATTAAGGGCAAATTAAAAAAACATCCAAACATTTAGTACCAGTTGGTGTTACCAACCGGTACTAAAGCCCTACGCGCACCCGGGCCTGGCGCGTGCCACGTGTTTGTACTTTAGCGCCGGTTCATGACGAACCGGTACTAAAGGGGGGGACCTTTAGTCCCCACTCTTTAGTGCCGGTTGGCGAACCGGCACTAAAGGCCGTCACGAACCGGCACTAAAGGCCGGTTCTGCACTAGTGCTACCCATAACTCAACGCGATGTGCAAATACCAACTATTATGAGATGTATTTGGGGTTCAAATTCACCAACTCTAAATATTTCTAATTTAAGAAGTCCAATTGGGCCATGATGCAGTCCTCGGTGGGGTTGGGGAGCCAGTCCTTCTTGGCCAATAGACACCGCATCTAGCTTGTCGAGACGAGGAACCCTTAGTATACTGCCACATTTGTAAGCAGAGAGCACTGAAACCTCTCAGTTTATTACTAGACCAAAGATTAAAATCGAATTCCTCTTCATCCACTTTTTGTTTTTATACATCCACGTAAAAGCTTACACATATGTACATAGTGGTGATGGTTGTCTCTCCTTGTGTAAAACACAAGGTATGCGTCCTACAGAACATAAATGTAAAGAACTACTAGCAGATGGAAAGATATTAAAGTAGCCAAGAAATTTGCCCAACTTCTTTAAAATCTCAAAATAAAACATGATATTTCTACCAAAATAAGTCCTCCTTGGGGTGCACCATTAAAAATTATGATAAAATTATTTAAAAGCCATCAAACATGAAACTAAGACATCAGATAATGTAGCCACACATTTCTATAAGGTCCAATTGCACCATTGCCCCATTTCACTCGAATTGTACATTTGCACCTTTCTTAACTCATTTAACGCTTTCAAATCTGACCACTCGTCATGCCACTGCTCAAATTAGGGGACTGAAGAGTGTATGACGAGTCAACAATTAAAATACGAACCTTTTTATCCTTGCACAATTTCCCGACATCTTTCTTCTAGTTTGCATATATGGACTCGTTTGACATCATGATTTGTATTCTTAAATTTTATTAAAATTGTATTGATAAACTGTGATAGCAAAACATATGATTTAAATTTTATTGAATTGTATTAAACCTGCAACATATTTACATTCCACAAAGCCGCAAAGAATTGTACCACATAAACATTATAAGTCCGGTCCCCAAAAGTTAAATAAAAGCACCAAGGATGCCCTGTTTGTTTATAAGTATGCACTACTGGTATCCTTCAATTTCCCTGAATTTTTTTATGTTTATCTATCTTTTTTGAGATTTCTAAACCATGGGGAAACTCATTGCTTGTTCCCTAAAAATTTATTGCTTCCCTTGGGATGAATTGGTCCCACCACCTGTAACATTTTCCTCTAGTGGCATGCATGTAAACCTAGGACATAGGTACCATTCGTTTTATAACTGATTTTTTAAAACAAATCAGAGGATCCAAATTTCCCAAAAGATGAACACCTACCAAAGGTTATCCACGGTACTAAAATAGGACTGGTAGGAGTCGTAGTCGCAAAAAGGTCATCATAATCTCCAAAAAAACATGGTAGTGGAACTAAAATAGGAGTCATGACCTTCTAGGCCTAATATCATTCAATGAGAA
>NW_021237988.1:5020-6157 GCF_002162155.2 Triticum dicoccoides | reverse complement strand
TTTTTTTCTATCCATCAAGCATGTAACTAAGACAACAAGCAATGTGGCTTTATGTTTTTATATGGGCCAATTGCACCATTACTCATGTTTTCAACTCAGCTCATTGCCTTTCCTTTTTTGCATTTTGCAGGGCTTTTAAAACTTCAAGATTTATTACTCGCCTACTTTTCTTAGTGGACTGAATCATGTATGTCAACTCAGCAATGGAGATATATTACCCCTGCACAAGTGCACCTATTTTCGTATTGTAGTTTGCATACATATACATAGACCGTGAGTTGTATTCTTAAACTTGCATGAAAATATACAAGGCGACATATTGACAGAACTTGACAACAAAATGTATGTTTTAAAATTGATTGTATGCTGAATTTATTTTGAGATCATTATGCTGGCCAACCAAATCACCAAATGGTTTCCATAAAAGCATAAATGCATGTTTGGTCCATGATGGTCCAACATAAGCAACAATCCAAGCCTCGTTCATAAGTGTTTCACAATAAGATCTTCTTATTTGCATATTGCTTTTCCCTTTATCTAAAAAAATAGATTTCAAAACAATACGTTATGAAAAGGCTTGTGTCATTCAAGAGCTTATAGGTGGCATGGTCGATCATCGAGTTAGATTGCCATTTCTCCAACCAGATGAAAAAAATCACTATTAGCCAAACTTAAATTTCGCTCGATGCATATTAGCCACTCCCAGAACAATTAACGATGAAATTAAGGTGGTTTTGTCCTCTTAAATGAAGTGGATTCCAACTATATGTTAATTCACCGATATCCTGCGGCACCATTTTTGAACAATGTGGCAAGCTGGGTGCGGAAAGGACAATATAAACTTACACCGTCATGTAGTGTGTCATGGTCTTCTGACGCCATAGCTTCGCCAGTTTCGGGCGCGACCACACCGTCCCGCCCCGTGTTGTGGACTTCTGGCACCACTTCTTCGCCTGGTTCTAGCATGATCACACCATCACGCCATGTGTCATGGTCTTCTGGCGCTACGACTTCGCCTGGATTTACTGGCGCGGATGCACTCACCGGACCTGTGTCCAGCTGACCAAGATCATCTGGATCCTACTCATCCACTAGCTCGCACATCATCATCATATCTCCATCGTCTCCTTCATTAGC
>NW_021237988.1:0-2158 GCF_002162155.2 Triticum dicoccoides | reverse complement strand
CGCGTTCAACACACGTACAGCCCGGTGACGTCTCCCACGCCTTGATCCAGCAAGGAGAGAGGGAGAGGTTGAGGAAGACTCCATCCAACAGCAGCACAACGGCGTGGTGGTGGTGGTGGAGGAGCGTGGCAATCCAGCAGGGCTTCGCCAAGCACCATGGGAGAGGAGGAGTAGGAAGAGAGGTAGGGCTGTGCCAGAACTTCGTGTATAGCTCCCATGCGCCTCCCCACTATATATAGGGGGTGGAGGGGCTGGTTTCTTGCACTCCAAGTCCATTGGGGCGTTGGCCAAGGTGGGAGGAAAGAAATCTCATTATTTCCTTCCCCACCGATTGTTATCCCCCCTTTTTAGGGATCTTGATCTTATCCCTTCGGGATATGATCTTATTCCTTCTAAGGGGGGGTCTTGGTGCGCCTTGACCAGGGGTGTGGGGCCTTGCCCCCACTACCCACGTCCATGTGGGTCCCCCCATGCAGGTGGGCCCCACTCCGAAACCTTCTAGAACCTTCCCGGTACAATACAGAAAAATCCCGAACATTTTCCGGTGGCCAAAATAGGACTTCCCATATATAAATCTTTACCTCCGGACCATTCCGGAACTCCTCGTGACGTCCGGGATCTCATCCGGGACTCCGAACAACATTCGGTAACCACATACAAACTTCCTTTATAACCCTAGCGTCATCGAACCTTAAGTGTGTAGACCCTACGGGGTCGGGAGACATGTAGACATGACCGAGACGTTCTTCGGTCAATAACCAACAGCGGGATCTGGATACCCATGATGGCTCCCACATGTTCCACGATGATCTCATCGGATGAACCACGATGTCATGGACTTAATCAATCCCGTATTCAATTCCCTTTGTCTATCGGTATGTTACTTGCCCGAGATTCGATCGTCGGTATCCAATACCTTGTTCAATCTCGTTACCGGCAAGTCACTTTACTCGTTCCGTAACACATCATCCCGTGATCAACTCCTTGGTCACATTGCGCATATGATGATGTCCTACCGAGTGGGCCCAGAGATACCTCTCCGTTTACACGGAGTGACAAATCCCAGTCTCGATCCGCATAAAACAATAGATACTTTCGGAGATACCTGTAGTGCATCTTTATAGTCACCCAGTTACGTTGTGACGTTTGATACACCCAAAGCACTCCTACGGTATCCAGGAGTTACACGCTCTCATGGTCGAAGGAAGAGATACTTGACATTGGCAAAGCTCTAGCAAATGAACTACACGATCTTTTGTGCTAATCTTAGGATTGGGTCTTGTCCATCACATCATTCTCCTAATGATGTGATCCCGTTATCAACGACATCCAATGTCCATAGCCAGGAAACCATGACTATCTGTTGATCATAACGAGCTAGTCAACTAGAGGCTCACTAGGGACATATTGTGGTCTATGTATTCCAACGTGTATTACGATTTCCGGATAATACAGTTATAGCATGAATAAAAGACAATTATCATGAACAAGGAAATATAATAATAATACTTTTATTATTGCCTCTAGGGCATATTTCCAACAGATTTTTCTCCTCATATTCCTCATCATCCTTGTCCTTGTCGTCATCCATGTCCATGTCCTCGTCCTCGTCGTCCTCCTTCTCCTCGTCATCTACCACCTAACACACATGAGAACACAAATAAGCAAACAACACCTATATGGTTATATGGAAATATGGCTACATCAAGCATCAAGTAAAGCAATCATACAATAGTAGATGCATGAGGCAGCTCGGAGCAGGTTGCGGAGCCGGAGGCAGCGGCTTCCGCGGCACGCACGCCGGCACCGGTGCGGTCGGGGAGATGCCGAGGGGGTGGAGGGTGTTTTTTTAACCTACAAATCAACTCTCCCGTTGGGGCATTGGGAAAGTCTTTTGCCTTCTTAATCTGCACCTTAGGCTTCCTCTTCTTCCTCGTTGTGGTCTATGTATTCACAAGTGTATTACGATTTCCGGATAATACAGTTATAGCATGAATAAAAGACAATTATCATGAACAAGGAAATATAATAATAATACTTTTATTATTGCCTCTAGGGCATATTTCCAACAGTCTCCCACTTGCACTAGAGTCAATAATCTAGTTCACATCGCCATGTGATTAACACTCACAGGTCACATCGCCATGTGACTAATACC
>NW_021237987.1:0-695 GCF_002162155.2 Triticum dicoccoides | reverse complement strand
GATGGGGCGGGGTGGGGCGCGGCGACGGGGACGGGGACGGCCAGGGCGGCGACGTCGACGGGGGCGGCGACGAGGGGCGGGGACGGCCGGGGTCGGCGACGAGGGGCGGGGGAGGCGACATCGACGGGGACGGCGTCGATCGGGGTAGGGCGGCGCGACGGAGGGAGGAAACAGAGGGAAGAAACAGAGGGAAAGTGAATTTTTTTTCAACTGGTGTATATATAGGATGGACCTTTAGTACCAGTTGGAGCCACCAACCGGTACTAAAGGTCTGTTTTTGCCAGGCCAAGCGGCGGGAAGCGCACCCCCTTTAGTACCGGGTTGTGGCTCCAATCAATACTAAAGGGGGTCTTTAGTACCGGTTGGAGCCACGACCCGGTACTAAAGAGGGTGCGCTGGCTCCAGGTGGTGCGCAAGTTTAGTCCCACCTCGCTAGCCGAGGGGCTACCTGTCAGGACCCCGATCATAAGTCACACCGATCTAGCATGTAACACATCATATCACTTTGCGGCCTCACGCACGGTATTCCCACGGGTGCCACCTTACCTGGCCCGGGACCGTTTGCGCCTTTTGGCTCACGTATATGATAGTGCCGCTAGCATCCATATGACAAAGAACCCGGGCTGACATGGCTAGTCGTGAACCCAAAGTGGCACAAACTTACAGGGACAGGCATCCATGACCCAGCATCGAAC
>NW_021237986.1:0-2941 GCF_002162155.2 Triticum dicoccoides | reverse complement strand
GTTATCGTACGCCAAGGGACCCAACCACCGCAGCTTCGACTTCACAACAAAAAACAATCCGGACAATCTCACGAACACGCCGGGGAAGAGTCGACTATCTCAACCGATGTTGCGTCTCCGACATCGTTTCTTCCATCATCATTGCCACAGAAGCCTCGACGCCAACACCGCCGTCTTCCGCTAGCCCCGCTTGCTAGTACCCAGCTCCAAAGACAAAGGCCTGAGGGAGGAATACGACACCAAGGCGATGCCATCGTCCGATCAAACAAGATCAAGGGTTTCCCCCCGGAGTTGCGGCGATCCAAGCGTGAGGGGTGCGGCATCAATACAACGATGCCTCCAAGAAGGTTAGCAATGGCAATGGCCATCGCCATTGCTGGTCACGGTCACAACGAGACATGGTCTTCACCCAAGCTCTTGACGCCACTTCCTTCATAATCATCTCACAACGACGCCTACCTAGCATCACCACCGAGTTGGCCTCCGCAAGGTGCGGTTGGCTGCTCCGACGATGGGCTTCCGGCCATTAATACTTCAGAAGTACGCAAAGAGCGTGAATGACCTGGTCACCTACATCTTTTCTGAACAGGATGGTTCCATGCTCAACCTCTGATACTAGGACAACTTTTCTTGTTTTGTGAAGGTTTCCCTGATCTCCGTGAAATTGCAGTAATCAGTAATGAAGTACTTTACAAAAGAACCATGTAAAAGTTTGTGAAAATCAAAACTAAAGACCATAATTGTGGTAATTAATTAGTAGACTTTTGAGCTGAGACCAACAGATTACTTCATGCTGCTAACAACAGCAACTGCACAACATATTAAAATTGCAGTTGGACAATACAATTGCAATTCGTAGTGCACTTGCTGGGTTGACATTTCCAGCGTGAATGACCTGGTCACCTACATCTGGTTCGGTACTCAACAGGACGGTTCCATGCTTAACTTGTGATATTGATCCTGTTTAGCTGAAGGTTTCCCAGATCTCTGTCCAATTGCAGTAATCAGTAATAATTTACAAAAGAAACATGCAGTAGAAGTTTGTGAAAATCAAAACTGAAGACCATATTTGTGGTGATTAATTAGTACATTACTCATTTGAGCTGAGACCAACCTAATGGATAGCAGATTAATTCATGGCACTAACAACAGCAACTGCACAACATATTGAAATTGCAGTTGGACAAACCAGAAAGATCATTAGCACTAGATAGCCACATCCCACACAAAAATTAGCACTAGATAAATAACCACAAAGATCATTAGCACTAGATAACCAAAATAAAGGTGAAGATGAACTAATTCGATGCGTTATGCGTCCAGCCACATCCCACACAAAACTTCGCTTCGCAGAAACAAGCATTCCACAGCTTGCCAAATAGGTATACTTGTACAAGAGCTGCTAATCAACTTACAGAGATCCTTTCTGCTTTGGAGTAGTACTTGAGGTCAAAAGGGTCAGCAAACCCGAAATCAGCAGCTAGTTCGTGGTTGTGACGAGGACCAGAAACATTTGTGAGTGGGCTCCTGAAGAGCTCTAGTTTGCAGGCTTTGCTGCTCCATTTTGCATCGGCCAGAGGCTTCAGCTTGGCATTCACGTTATCCCCCGAGGAGAAACACTCACTGGCCAACACAACCACCATCTGCTCCAGCACCCGACCTCTCTCCGCGATAAACTTGAGGAAAGTAAGCTCACTTCTCGACCCTCGGAACTCGTAGAAGAACAACTTCTTCATGCTCTGCAGGACGCATTTGATGGGACCACCCTCCTGCCAGAACTTGAGATTGACCTTGCCGGTGGACTCCTCACGTATGCGGGGGGACTGCAGATGAAATCGATCAGCCGCATATATTAGTTCAGGGATCTTTTCTATGAGGACATATCATGCAGCAGTAGAAATAGCAGCAGCATGCCAAGCAATCTTATAATTAATAGTCTGATTCACAGTTCTGACAACGCTATATAACATGGACACTGGTATTACAAAATTACCAGACAGGCTACACTTACTTTGAACCCTCCACCGGATGTACTATGATTCTGCTAAGACGGTAAAGACGCGATACAAAACAGAGTGCACTTGCTAATAGGCTATCCAAGTGTGACAAATCCTGTTGCGTGGCTGCTATGGTAAGTGGAGCAGACGTGTATTTAGAACCATTATGTCGGAATGCGTTTGTTAGTACCAGATAAGAATACTGCAGGTTGCAACAACTTGTTCCCTGAATCCATGTGTACATTATTCATGTCATGTTCAGTTATCCTGTAACTTGGTCTTTGCCTGTATGTACCATGTATTGAACACTAAGGAAATCACAACTACAGTTCCAGTCAAACTCTGTTTCTATCACTAAAGGGGGAAAGATCTTTGCGACGCCGCAACCCATGATAGCAGGCCAGCAGGTCAGTTCATTCTAGATAACATGGACACTGGCATTGCAAAATTACCGATGCAGCAAATGTATGCAGTTAACAAATTTTACCTGGACATGGAGCGTCTCCAGGTTGGGGAAACAGCGCAGAAAACCGGGCACTTTCTTGATAGCATTGCGGACACCAAATGGCACCTCCATGGCCAAAATCTGTACACTAGGGACAATGTTCTCCTTGCTCCCAGCCTGCAATGCAACCAAGGACAAAGAAACTAATTCAGATCATAGCTTAGAATTATTGTTGGACACAGATACACTTGCAGATTGAGATCTGTACCACGATGACCAACTCTTGCTCTCCTGGCTTAAGATATCCCAGCACAAGCAGGTTAGGTGCACGCCCAATCTTGATTCTGAAAGAGCGGTTCGCCATGACGCGGCAACCCTGCGCGGCGACAGTTTGCCACTGGAAGAGCCTCTCCAGGAGAGGGGCATCCACCACGTCGATGTTCTCCAAGAAGGTATGGCCGAGCTGAACGCAGCGCAGGCTATGGCTGACGAGGCGAAC
>NW_021237985.1:0-1214 GCF_002162155.2 Triticum dicoccoides | reverse complement strand
TTATCCGCTAAGTACTTAGGGCAGTTCCGCTTCCAGTGACCGCTTCCCTTGCAATAAAAGCACTCAGTCTCGGGCTTGGGTCCATTCTTTGGCTTCTTCCCGGCAGCTTGCTTGCCGGGCGCGGCAACCTCCTTGCCGTCCTTCTTGAAGTTCTTTTTACCCTTGCCTTTCTTGAACTTAGTGGTTTTATTGACCATCAACACTTGATGTTCCTTTCTGACTTCTACCTCTGCTGATTTCAGCATAGCAAATACTTCAGGAATGGTCTTTTCCATCCCCTGCATATTGAAGTTCATCACAAAGCTCTTGTAGCTTGGTGGAAGCGACTGGAGGATTCTGTCAATGACCGCATCATCCGGGAGATTAACTCCCAGCTGAGTCAAGCGGTTATGCAACCCAGACATAGTGAGTATGTGCTCACTGACAGAACTTTTTTCCTCCATCTTACAGCTAAAGAATTTGTCGGAGACTTCATATCTCTCGACCCGGGCATGAGCTTGGAAAACCATTTTCAGCTCTTCGAACATCTCATATGCTCCATGTCTCTCAAAACGCTTTTGGAGCCCCGGCTCTAGGCTGTAAAGCATGCCGCACTGAACGAGGGAGTAGTCATCGAAACGTGCCTGCCAAGCGTTCATAACATCTTGTTCTGCAGGGAGAACGGGTGCGTCACCAAGCGGTGCTTGTAGGACATAATCTTTCTTGGCAGCTATGAGGATGATCCTCAGGTTCCGGACCCAGTCCGTATAGTTGCTGCCATCGTCTTTCAGCTTAGTTTTCTCTAGGAACGCGTTCAAGTTGAGGACTACGTTGGCCATTTGATCTACAAGACATATTGCAAAGATTTTAGACTAAGTTCATGATAATTAAGTTCAACTAATCAAATTATTAGTGAACTCCCACTTAGATTAGACATCCCTCTAGTCATCTAAGTATTACATGATCCGAGTTAAACTAGACCGTGTCCGATCATCACGTGAGACGGACTAGTCAACATCGGTGAACATCTTCATGTTGATCGTATCTTCTATACGACTCATGCTCGACCTTTCGGTCTTCTGTGTTCCGAGGCCATGTCTGTACATGCTAGGCTCGTCAAGTCAACCTAAGTGTTTGCATGTGTAAATCTGTCTTACACCCGTTGTATGTGAACGTCTGAATAAAACACCCGATCATCACGTGGTGTTTTGAAACAGCGAACTGTCGCAACGGTG
>NW_021237984.1:0-1094 GCF_002162155.2 Triticum dicoccoides | reverse complement strand
ATCACATATACCTTTGTTCACCTTGCCATCCTTATCCGCCAAATACTTGGGGCAGTTCCACTTCCAGTGACCAGTCTGCTTGCAGTAGAAGCACTCAGTTTTAGGCTTAGGTCCAGACTTGCGTTTCTTCTCCTGAGCAGCAACTTGCTTGCTGTTCTTCTTGAAGTTCCCCTTCTTCTTCCCCTTGCCCTTTTTCTTGAAACTAGTGGTCTTGTTAACCATCAACACTTGATGGTCCTTCGTGATTTCTACCTCCGCAGCTTTTAGCATTGCGAAGAGCTCGGGAATTGTCTTATCCATCCCTTACATATTATAGTTCATCACGAAGTTCTTGTAGCTAGGTGGAAGTGATTGGAGAATTCTGTCAATGACGCAATCATCCGGAAGATTAACTCCCAGTTGAATCAAGTGATTATTATACCCAGACATTTTGAGTATATGCTCACTGACATAACTGTTCTCCTCCATCTTGCAGCTATAGAACTTATTGGAGACTTCATATCTCTTAATCCGAGCATTTACTTGAAATATTAGCTTCAACTCCTGGAACATCTCATATGCTCCATGCTGTTCAAAACGTCATTGAAGACCCGGTTCTAAGCCGTAGAGCATGGCACATTGAACTATCGAGTAGTCATCAGCTTTGCTCTGCCAGACGTTCTTAACGTCGTCAGTTGCATCAGCAGCAGGCCTGGCACCCAGCGGTGCTTCCAGGATGTAATTCTTCTGTGCAGCAATGAGGATAATCCTCAAGTTACGGACCTAGTCCGTATAATTGCTACCATCATCTTTCAACTTTGCTTTCTCAAGGAACGCATTAAAATTCAACGGAACAACAACACGGGCCATCTATCTACAATCAAACATAAACAAGCAAGATACTATCAGGTACTAAGTTCATGATAAATTTAAGTTCAATTAATCATATTACTTAAGAACTCCCACTTAGAAAGACATCCCTCTAATCTTCTAAGTGATCACGTGATCCAAATCAACTAAACCATAACCGATCATCACGTGAAATGGAGTAGTTTTCAATGGTGAACATCACTATGTTGATCATATCTACTATATGATTCACGCTCGACCTTTCG
>NW_021237983.1:0-4777 GCF_002162155.2 Triticum dicoccoides | reverse complement strand
GGGGGGGGGGGCGGCTGGAGATGCCCTGAGACCCTCTCCACATGCTCTCTGTCTTCTCTATTTACAGATAAATGGCCCACCGTTCCAATGGACATTGCCATTTTTGTGACATCGAGAAGAGACGGACACGAAGGTACACGAGCTAGACTAAGGCGCGGTGGGATCGCCGGCCCGCCGCCGTGTCCACATCGCGGTGACTCTATCATTCGCTGTGAGTAGCTTTCAGGAAGTGGTCAAGTGGTGTGGTGGTGTGCCCCGCCTAGGTTGATTCGTACGGGAGCCTACATGGGACACGGGGTGGGCCCCGTGACGTGGCCGCGCTGGTCTACTTTTGCCCTTTCGTAGTCGCACGGCGGTCGTTGGTGACGCGTGCGTATGCTGCCACAGCTTGACAAGTCCACAGCTGCTCGCGCGGCTACTGTCTTTTGCATTGGCGCATTGGCACCGAACGATACTCCTACTTCTTCGTAAAGTTCGTACGATGTATCCAATCCGCGCGCACTTGTAATGTTTTATTACATCAGCATTCACAATTCACTCAACCACACGCCGTGAATATTTAGGGTACGATTAATGTTTGACCAAAGATTGCCCAGCGCTTTGATAATCTAGACGATTAGTTCCTCAGTAGAGAAATATAAACTTTATTGATCTATAAACATTTTTATATTTTTTTATGGAGGAAGTAAGTCCCCATCACGCATTTTTTGAATGTTGCTCCTACACCGCTGCTAGTTTCTCAATTGGTGGCGATCTATGGGCGAGACCACCCTGGGAGTGGGATCGCACATCGAGACACGGTTGGACTTGCCATGAGCATTGTGTTATTTTAATGTTAAAGATATTAAAAAGTTTAGCAACTAATAAAGCGTTCAATGCATACATGCTTAACGTGTTATACTTAAAGGCATCTCCGACGCCGACCCGTAAATTTTCTCCCGCATCTGTAGACAGACAAGAAGGACTAGTCCATGCATACGGATGATGGAGGACGCCATCCAATGCTGCCCGCATATATTTTAAACCGGCTTTCGATTTAGTGGACGGAATTCATGCAAACTGGATGATCTTCATCATCAAAGTTCAAAAAGAAAATAGCACAAATCATACATACATAGCATGCAAATAAGTCTGGTGTCTCAAATTTGATTTCCTGCAAGTTTTCCAACACATCATGTCGTTCCACACATACTGCCCCTTCAGTTTCATCCTACAGTGTGTGTACGTAAATGACCGTCCGTCTGTCCTGTGATACATCACGACAGCGTGTACGGCTACATAACGTGTTGAGAAACATTGAGTGAATGAATGATTCAATCAACAAGTTGAGAAAGAAGAAGCAAAACTTAGGGCAACTCCAACGCCAGACTCCTAACAGACGTCCACTTTGTGTGGATTTCGTCCGTTTGGGGATGGCAATGGGGCGGTGTCCACCCGAATTTGTGGATGTGCCGACCATGCGCCCAACGCGCGGATGCATTTCGGCCGCATCTTGTTCGGATGCATGTATTTTTTTGCCAACACGATTTATTTCATCAACGACATTATGATACATGGTAGTACATTCACCAAATCTTAACTAGAATAGAAATACCAAAGTAAACAAGAACCACAATTAGGCATTTTAAAAGAAATCAAACTTCCATAACTGCTCCCACAAGTTGGATTAATATCTTTTCGATGCCTTCATTGTTGATCTGCGGATTCTCGATCTTGTATAATTCTTTCTTCTTCGATTTTGAAGAAGTAAACGTTGCTTCCCATCGAATCTCATCTCTAGTCTCATCTCTAGCCTCTATTCTAGCAAGGAATGCACGAGTATCTATCAAATTTCGCCCAATCAATAGACTGATGTATTCTTCTTCCCAATATCAAACCTTGCCCCCATCCTACACACAAATTTGCGTATGAGCCAAGAGATATTGAAATTACGCCGAATCCGGAAGAACAACCGAAGCAAAACAAGCATATATTTTTTTTCACTTGATGAACACCCACCCCGGATGTTCCGGCGTGGTAGAAACGCGGCGAATGACTAGCCGCGGGCAGTCGTCGCACTTTATGAGCAGCAACAGTGAGCCGACCAGCCGCTGGGTTAGACGTATGTTTGTCGGCGCTGTTCCGGTGGGGTAGATCTGAGCGGCTAGAGGAGGAGTCAATGCTTGCATGCGGCGCAGAGGTATTGCGGGGCTGTTCGGTTCGGTGCCCGACCAAACCATGGCTAGGCATGATACGTCTCCAACGTATCTATAATTTTTGATTGTTCCATGCTATTATATTACCCCTTTTGGATGTTTATGCGCTCTATTTTACACATTTATATCATTTTGGGGACTAACCTACTAACCGGAGGCCCAGCCCATATTGTTGTTTTTTTACCTATTTCAGTATTTCGAAGAAAAGGAATATCAAACGGAGTCCAAACAGAATGAAACCTTCGGGAGCGTGATTTTTGGAACAAATCTGATTCGGAGAGCTTGAAGTGCAAGTCAAGAAGCTCCCGAGGGCCCCACGAGATAGCCCCCCCCTGTAGGGCGTGCCCCCCTGTCTCGTGGGCCCCTCGGGCGTCCACCGACGTACTTCTTCCTCCTATATATACCTATGTACCCCGAAAACATCGAGGGGCACCACAAAACACAATTTCCACTGCCGTAACATCATGGGCCCCTCGGGCGTCCACCGACGTACTTCTTCCTCCTAGATATCCGCGAGATCTCATCTTGGAGCCTTCACCGGCATTCTGCCGGAGGGGGAATCAACCACGCAGGGCTTCTACATCAACATCCTTGCCCCTCCGATGAGTTGTGAGTACTTTACCACAGACCTGCGGGTCCATAGTTATTAGTTAGATGGCTTTTCTCGCTTTTTGGATCTCAATACAATGTTCTCGCCTCTCTTGTCGAGATCTATTCGATGTAAACTCTTTTTGCGGTGTGTTTGTCGAGATCCGATGAATTGTGGGTTTGTGATCAAGTTTATCTATGAATAATATTTGAATCTTCTCTGAATTCTTTTATGTATGGTTGAGTTATCTTTGCAAGTCTCTTTGAATTATCAGTTTGGTTTGGCCTACTAGATTGGTCTTTCTTGCCATGGGAGAAGTGTTTAGCTTTCGGTTCAATCTTGCGATGTTCTTACCCAGTGACAGAAAGGGTTGCAAGACACGTATTGTATTGTTGTCATCGAGGATGACAAGATGGGGTTTATATCATATTGCATGTGTTTATCCATCTACATCATGTCATCTTGCTTAATGCGTTACTCTGTTCTTATGAACTTAATACTCTAGATGCAAGCAGGAGTCGGTCGATGTGTGGAGTAATAGTAGTAGATGCAGGCAGGAGTCGGTCTACTTGTTATGGACGTGATGCCTATATACATGATCATGCCTAGATAATCTCATAACTATGCGTTTTTTATCAATTGCTCGACAGTAATTTGTTCACCCACCGTAATACTTATGCTATCTTGAGAGAAGCCTCTAGTGAAACCTATGGCCCCTCGGGTCTATCTCTTATCATATTTGCTTTCCATCTACCTTTATTTGCATCTTTACTTTTTGCATCTATCTTATAAAATACCAAAAATATATCTATCTTATCATACTATCTTTATTAGATCTCACTTTCGCAAGTGGCTGTGAAGGGATTATCAACCCCTTTATTGCGTTGGTTGCGAGTTCTCAGTTTATTTGTGTAGGTGCATGGGACTTTTGAGGAGCCTCCTACTGGATTGATACCTTGGTTCTCAAAACTGAGGGAAATACTTACGCTACACTTTGCTGCATCACCCTCTCCCCTTCGAGAAAACCAACGCAAGCTCAAGACATAGCAAGAAGGATTTATGGCGCCGTTGCCGGGGAGGTCTTCGCTCAAGTCAAGACATACCAAGTACCCATCACAAACCCATCTCCCTCGCATTTACATTATTTGCCATTTACCTCTCGTTTTCCTCTCCCCCACTTCACCCTTGTCGTTTTATTCGCCCTCTCTTTCCCAATCTCCTCCTCTCCCTCTTTCGCATGCCGTTTTTCTGTTTGCTTGTGTGTTGGATTACTTGTTGCCATGGCACAAGATAATACCAAATTGTGTGATTTCTCGAATACCAATAATAATGATTTCCTTAGTACTCCGATTGCTCCTCTTAATGATGTTGAGTCTTGTGAAATCAATAATGCTTTGCTGAATCTTGTTATGAAAGATAAATTCGCCGGCCTTCCTAGTGAAGATGTCGCTACTCATCAAAATAATTTTGTTAATTTGTGTGATATGCAAAAGAAGAAAGATACGGATAACGATATTGTCAAATTGAAGTTATTTCCGTTTTCTCTTAGAGATCGTGCTAAAGTTTGGTTTTCGTCTTTGCCTAAAAATAGTATTGATTCTTGGAACAAGTGCAAAGATGCTTTTATCTCTAAGTATTTTCCTCCCGCTAAGATCATCACTCTTAGGAACGATATTATGAATTTTAAACAATTTGATCATGAGCATGTTGCCCAATCTTGGGAAAGAATGAAATTGATGCTTCGCAATTGCCCTAATCATGGTTTAAATTTATGGATGATAATACAAAAAATTTATGCCGGTTTGAACTTTGCTTCTAGAAATCTCTTAGATTCGGCCGCGGGAGGCACGTTTATGGAAATTACGTTAGGAGATGCTACAAAATTGCTTGATAATATTATGGCTAATTATTCTCAATGGCACACCGAAAGATCTTCTAGTAAAAAAGTGCATGCTATAGAAGAAATCAATGTTTTGAGTGGAAAGATGGATGA
>NW_021237982.1:0-450 GCF_002162155.2 Triticum dicoccoides | reverse complement strand
GATGAACTTGGAAATCACTACAAAATGAATTCTGAAAATGTCGAAACTTGGCATGGTATCATCATTTCACCCGCATAGCATGTGTGAAAGAGTAGAGAGGGTCACGGCAAAAACTGGATGCACTTCGTGTACAAACTAGACAAACTCTTTCGGAATATCGGGGTTTCGGACGAGAACTCATCTGTTACATGGCCACTTCAATGTTTTTTAAACTTATTTGAACTCCGGACTTCTTTTGTGCTCAGTATGCATCATTCAAAGCGACGTCATCATTTTCCAACATGTTCTTACATCATTTGTAGTTTTTTGGGCATTTACCTAATTGTTTAGAGAGCTAAATGACCGTGAAATTGAAAATCACTACCAATATGAATTCTCAAAATGTTGAAACTTGGCATGGTATCATCATTTCACCCGCATAGCATGTGCGAAAGAGTAGAGAGGGTCACG
>NW_021237981.1:0-645 GCF_002162155.2 Triticum dicoccoides | reverse complement strand
TTTATTGTGGCATGAATGTTCAGATCCAAAAGATTCAAGATAAAATTTAATATTGACATATAAATAGTAATACTTCAAGCATACTAACAAAGTAATCATGTCTTATCAAAATAACATAGACAAAGAAAGCTTATCCCTACAAAATCATATAGTTAGGCCATGCTTCATTTTCGTCACACAAAGTACTCCCATAATGCACAACCCCGGTTTCAGCCAAGCAATTGGTTCATACTTTTTAACGCACTTCAGCTTTTTTAACCCTCACGCAATACATGAGCGTAAGCCATGGATATAGCACTATGGGTGGAATAGAAAATGATGATGGAGGTTGTGTGGAGAAGACAAAAAGGAGAAAGTCTCACATTGACTAGGCGAATCAACGGGCTATGGAGATGCCCATTAATAGATATCAATGTGAGTGAGTAGGGATTGCCATGCAACAGATGCACTAGAGTTATAAATGTATGAAAGCTCAACAAAAGAAACTAAGTGGGTGTGCATCCAACTTGCTTGCTCACGAAGACCTAGGGCATTTTGAGGAAGCCCATCATTGGAATATACAAGCCAAGTTCTATAATGAAAAATTCCCACTAGCATATGAAGGTGACAACATCGGAGAGTCTCTATCATGAAGATCATGGTGCT
>NW_021237980.1:0-1845 GCF_002162155.2 Triticum dicoccoides | reverse complement strand
TTGCCCATTAGTTTCCCCCCGGGGTTCCGATAACCCCCCGGTACTCCGATAATTATCCGGTGACCCCTGGAACTCATATGGTGTCCGAATATAGTCATCCAATATATCAATATTTATATCTTGACCATTTCGAGACTCCTCGCCATGTTCGTGATCATATCCAGGACACCGAACTACCTTTGGTACATCAAAACACATAAACTCATAATACTGATCATCACCGAACGTTAAGCGTGCTGACCCTACGGGTTCGAGAACTATGTAGACATGACCGAGACACGTCTCCGGTCAATAACCAATAGCGGAACCTGGATGTTCATATTGGCTCCCACATATTCTACGAAGATCTTTATCGGTCAAGCCGCATAACGATATACGTTGTTCCCTTTGTCATCGGTATGTTACTTGCCCGAGATTCGATCATCGGTATCTCAATACCTAGTTCAATCTCGTTACCGGCAAGTCTCTTTACTCGTTCCGTAATGCATCATCACACAACTAACTCATTAGTCACATTGCTTGCAAGGATTATAGTGATGTGCATTACCGAGAGGGCCCAGAGATACCTCTCTGATACACGGAGTGACAAATCCTAATCTCGATCTATGCCAGCTTAACAAACACCATCGGAGACACCTGTAGAGCATCTTTATAGTCACCCAGTTACGTTGTGACGTTTGATAGCACACTAAGTGTTCCTCCGGTATTCGGGAGTTGCGTGATCTCATAGTCATAGGAACATGTATAAGTTATGGAGAAAGCAATAGCAACAAACTAAACGATCATCGTGCTATGCTAACAGATGGGTCAAGTCAATCACATCATTCTCTAATGATGCGATCCCGTTAATCAAATGACAACTCATGTCTATGGTTAGGAAACATAACCATCATTGATTCAACGAGCTAGTCAAGTAGAGGCACACTAGTGACATTCTGTTTGTCTATGTATTCACACATGTACTAAGTTTCCAGTTAATACAATTCTAGCATGAATAATGAACATTTATCATGATATAAGGAAATATAAATAACAACTTTATTATTGCCTCTAGGGCATATTTCCATCATCAATATGCTAAGCTAATGGATGGGTCTTGTCCATCGCATCATTCTCCTAATGAAGTGATCCCGTTTATCAAATGACAACACTTGTCTATGGTCAGGAAACTTAACCATCTTTGATCAATGTGCTAGTCAAGTAGAGGCATACTAGGGACACTTTGTTTTGTCTATGTATTCACACATGTATCAAGTTTCTGGTTAATACAATTCTAGCATGAATAATAAACATTTATCATGATATAAGGAAATATAAAAAACAACTTTATTATTGCCTCCAAGGCATATTTCCTTCAGAGAGTGTGTCCATCGACCCTCATAGACCGAAAGCAGAAGTGTTTGACAACGCGGTTGATGTAGTAGAACTTCTTCTCGTTCCGACCGGTCAAGCACCGAATGTATGGACGTTCAGCTCGATGACGTACCTCGAACTCTTGATCCAGCAAAGTGTTGAGGGAGAGTTTCGTCAGCATGACGGCGTGGTGACGGTGATGGTGAAGTGATTCGTGCAGGGCTTCGCATAAGCACTACGTGAATATGACCGGAGGCGTAAACTGTGGAGGGGGCGCCGCACACGGCTTGGAACAATTGATGTCTGTTGTAGGCGCCCCCTCCCTGCTACCTCTTGAGCACTGCGTTGGTTTTCCCTTGAAGAGGAAAGGGTGATGCAGGAAAGTAGCGTAAGTATTTCCCTCAGTTTTTGAGAACCAAGGTATCAATCGAGTAGGAGATCACGCTCAAGTCCCACGCACCTACACAAACAAATAAGAACCTCGCAACCAAC
>NW_021237979.1:0-1847 GCF_002162155.2 Triticum dicoccoides | reverse complement strand
GCTCCGGCTGCTCAGGCGCGTCGTAGAAGTCCGCCTCCGGCTGCTCCACCTCTTCAGCAACAAAAGAAGACAGCCGCAGCCGCTCCGGCTGCTCAGGCGTGTCATAGCAGTCCGCCTCCGGCTGCTCCGCCTCTTCAGCAACGAAAGAAGACAGCCACAGCCGCTCCAGCTGCTCCGGCGTCTAGCAGTACAGCCAAAGGCGGGAGGCTAGCAGAACGAACAAAAGGGAAACAAATGGAGGATTCAATGACCGACGAGGATGCAATGATTTTTGGAACATTGGAGGTGGACACATTAAGATTCGAGCACGGGAAGCCTCTCGTTAGACCTGGTACTTCCCTAACAGCGATGATGCAAAGATTCCATGATACGATACATGAACATCTGTAGGAAGTCTGGGAAAAATACTTTGTCGCTAACGGTTAAAGAGGAGCACGACCTCGTTGGAATTGATGTGTTGTTAGTTGCATATGAGGAGTTCTTCCATTTTTTCAATAAAAAGGCCCTCAATAAAACAATCATCACTTGCTACTGTCTGTAAGTACTACTTCTCTGTAATTAGTTAAGTCTCTATATATAGCTCAGCTCTTTCACTGCATGTATATATAATTATCCTCACTATACTATGTAGATTGAAGATCGTGGAATTGAAGAAAAGACAAGTAGGTGGTATTGGGTTCATTAACACAAATATCATGGATGAATGGAGTGTTAAACATGATGCCAGAGAAACCGAGGCTAAGTTTCTCGCATCGTTACTTCGAAATCAAAACAAAGCTACAATGCTCTTTCCTTACAACTTCAAGTGAGTGTTATTGTCTTCTGCATATTCGGTTTCCCTTATTATACTCGAGGTTATAGTAATGTAATTGATGAGTTATGCATGCATGCAGAACTTCCACTTTATTGTGCTAGAGATTAAGCTTGAGCAGGGACTAGTAACCGTCATAGACTCCAAACGAAAAAAATCCGGAGGAGTATGCGACCATGACAAAAATGCTCGAGAAGTAAGTTCAATCGATCATTATCGCACCATATTGGCAACTTTGTTCATTTCCTGATATCAAGTAATTGTTTTCTATGTCTAGCAGGGACTGCCGGCACAACTGCGATTTGACCACCCGAATGTAAGTACTAGCTACTAGCTAGTTCCACGCATCTCCTATTGATTCTAGCTAGTTTCATCAATACCATTTACCATGCTTGCTTATCAGTTTGATTGACCTCTATTTCTTGTAACGTGGTTGTGGCAGGAACGCGGGAATGATTTTTGTGGATACTACATTTGCGAGTTCATCCACCACACCACCTGTGAGCGGGGCTACTCTAAACAACAATATGAAGTGCGTAAGCAATAATATTCGCAATTTCTTTTGTTACCATCATTTGTGTTCAGTTTCATTTATATATATGTATTGACCCCCTTCTTGAAATTAGATGTGGCAGACGCGGGATGAACTCCTACCATAAGATCGCATACAAGCAATTCAAGAGGAATTGGCGGGATTCTTTCTTGACCACATCATCGACAGACACGGAGAATACCATGTGGAAATTGAGTTCAGATGTTAGGGGACGTAAGAGATCTTATATGTTGTAGCGTCGGATAGATATACAAAAACTTGTTGTTCGACCAATCTATCGGAGAAGGAGAGGTCGATCACTTCTCTCTGTGTATATGTTCATGAAGATCTTCTGTACTTAATGGTTTCCTTCATTTGCTTACTAGCTAGCTAGCATGTCGAGTCTATACGTAGCGTCGACCAAGCACAGAGATATATAAGAGAGGACACTCATCTCTATTAGCGAGTTAACACAATATATGAAACCCCTAAATTAACCTTACA
>NW_021237978.1:0-906 GCF_002162155.2 Triticum dicoccoides | reverse complement strand
TTTCACAAGACATAGGTTCTGAAACCATCAACTTGAAAGTCATATTCTAATCAAATTTACCATGTTAAGTATTACCTGCTCATTCTTCTCACTACCGACTAACTCTAATCACTGTAATCAAAAGCATTGAGAAGGTGGAAATATACCTACCGACTCTAATCACTATAATCAAAAGTACAGAGAAGGGGGAAATATACCTCTGTACTCCGGCTCCTTCAGGTGAACTCCTCCACTTGCCGCTGGGACGGCCTTGCCGGAGCAGCCGGCAAACCGGCGTTGTATGCGAACCATGCCTCGGCAGTCAACTGCTTCCTGGACGCCCACCGGTCCACCATCGCGCGCTGCACGATGAGGCGGGGGCCTCCTCGACCTTCACGGAGCCACCGATGGCCTTTGTCTCCACCTCCTCTATAACGCCACGGCCGCCGAACCGAAGCAGGGTGCTCTTCCTCTTCCTCTGGATGGCTACCACCGCCGTGCACTCGATCTTGCTCTTTACGGCGAGGTACCACAACCACACCTGACGTCGGTCCTCGAGCCCCTGGGACCCCTCTGCCGCCGCCACCGGCGGGGTCATCGGCTCCGCCTCCTTGCCCCAGCGTCCACCCTCGCCGACCCCCTCTACCGCCGCCACCGCCTGGGTCATCGGCGGCTCCTGCCTGCTGCTTCGAACAGATTGGGGAACAGTAGAGGAGCGATCAAGATATGTCGGGCCAGATAGCGAGGGTGCAAACAAGACATGTATCGGCCTTGACTGACATAGGATGGATCTACCCTTTCAGAAAATGACTAGCCGCACCACAATTTTGTAATGGCCCCGCCATTATTTGTAATTTTATGTAATTCTAGTCTCGTAACTCCTTGTAACTCTTATTTTTCCACCGTTTGATCGCAGTGGATGGATGG
>NW_021237977.1:0-485 GCF_002162155.2 Triticum dicoccoides | reverse complement strand
CAAACCTGGCCTATCTAAAAACATGTCCATATTAATATATATATTTCACAAAAAAATCATCACGATATCTCTATCCCACGTGAATTTCAAGAGAAGACATTACGTGGCCTTTCCCTCTCTTAGCTAAGATTGAATCATATATTGTTCTAGAAAAAGTGAACAAATTGTAATGATAAGGATTTCAGAAAGAGTCCCACGTTAATACGTTCAAGAAAAAAACAAAATCTCACGTAAAAAAAACTTAGGTAGCTCCCCGTCGCTCAATATCACGTGGTCATCTTATCTCCCCCTCCGTACACAATCTCACCCTCATGCCCTCCCACCGGTCGCCTCCGATCTACGGAACACGCCGCCACCGTCCTCTCGCGTTCATCCTTCCGCTGCTATGATTCTTCGTCTTGCATTGCTGCGGCCGCAAGCCAACACGACTGGCTTTCCTACTCTCCTTGACCCGTCTTCTCTCTCTTCTTGGATCATCTCGAGCC
>NW_021237976.1:0-535 GCF_002162155.2 Triticum dicoccoides | reverse complement strand
GTGGTGTCTGGGCACGACGAACTTTGGCAACCGTGCATACTCAGGGAGAACACTTCTTGATAATTAGTGAGAGATCATCTTAAAATGCTACCGTCAATCAAAGCAAGATAAGATGCATAAAAGATAAACATCATATGCAATCAATATATGTGACGTGATATGGCCATCATCATCTTGTGCCTTTGATCTTCATCTCCAAAGCATCGTCATGACTTCCATCGTCACCGGCATGACACCATGATCTCCATCATCTTGATCTATATCAATGTGTCGTCACATGGTCGTCTCGCCAACTATTGGTCTTGCAACTATTGCTATCGCATAGCGATAAAGTAAAGCAATTATTTGGCGCTTGCATCTTATGCAATAAAGAGATAACCATAAGGCTTTCTGCCAGTTGCCGATAACTTCAACAAAACATGATCATCTTATACAACAACTTATATCTCATCACGTCTTGACCATATCACATCACAACATGCCCTGCAAAAACAAGTTAGACGTCCTCTAGTTTGTTGTTGCAAGTTTTATGTGG
>NW_021237975.1:0-859 GCF_002162155.2 Triticum dicoccoides | reverse complement strand
GCGTCCCTCGCCACCGCGGCACCTCGGGCCTTCTCTTCGGCGCCGCCTCGATCCCGCTGGCCCCCTCGCTCACTCTCCCCCTCCTCTGCTCTCTCCCTGCACGCGCCCGAGCGGAGCTCGTCGTCGCCGACGCCGTTCGCCGTAGCCACCGTGCTCCTCACTGCCACCCGAAGTGCCCAGGAGATCCGCCTCGACCACCTCTTCCTCCTCGCCGAGAAGCGCACCGCGGGAGCCCCTGCAACGTCGCCACCGCCGTCGTCTTCCACCTCCAGCGCCCGAGCCCGCCTCCGGTCGATTCAGCGCTGCTAGGACCTCCCCGAGCTCGCTGACCTCCTCTACGGCACCGCTGTGAGCTCCTACGCCTCCCCTCCCTCTTCCCCCCTTCGATTGTGCCCTGTAGCCCCGATCCCACCGGAGCCGCGAGCTCGGCTCCGCCGGTGATGTCGCCGCCGTCACTGCAGACAGCAAGGCTCGAAACCGAGCACGGCACCGTGCTCCTAGCATCCTCAGGAGCTCGGCGAGCCCCTTAACCATCCCTCCCGTCCTCTGTGGCCTCGCCCCGCTCGAACCCGACGCTCCGGCCGCCGCCTCGCTCGCCGTCGGCACCGATTCCGGCCGCCCCGAGCGCAACTGACTCCACCAGTAGCTTCGGCTCGTCCCCAGCTCCTCCTAGATGCCCTCCGCGGCCCATTTGGTCGCCGGAGTGGCCAAAACCACTCTCGCCGCCGCGCTAATGGTCGCCGCCGGCCAGAACTCCGGCGGGCTGACGTGGCTTAGTTAATTAGTCACTAACCCCCCACCTCCTGACGCTGACAAGTGGGCCCCAGGGCTTAGTCAAAGCTAACCAGCCCGGGTCAAC
>NW_021237974.1:0-2179 GCF_002162155.2 Triticum dicoccoides | reverse complement strand
TGATTTTCTCAACAGATAAGACCCGGGAGACTTGGACCCTATGCCAAGGCACGTAACAGGAGGCCACGAGGTAGGGGGCGCGCCCTACCCTACCAAGCGTGCCCCCACCCTCGTGGGCCCCCTGTTGCTCCACCGACGTACTTCTTCCTCCTATATATATCCACGTACCACCAAACGATCAGAGTAGGAGCCAAAACCCTAATTCATCGCTGTAACTTTCTGTATCCACGAGATCCCATCTTGGGGCCTGTTCCGGAGCTCCGCCGGAGGGGGCATCGATCACGGAGGGCTTCTACATCAACACCATAACCCCTCCGATGAAGTGTGAGTAGTTCATCTCAGACCTACGGGTCCATAGTTAGTACCTAGATGGCTTCTTCTCTCTTTTTGGATCTCAATACAATGTTCTCCCCCTCTCTTGTGGAGATCTATTCGATGTAATCTTCTTTTTGCGGTGTGTTTGTTGAGACCGATGAATTGTGGGTTTATGATCAAGTCTATCTATGAACAATATTTGAATCTTCTCTGAATTCTTTTATGTATGATTGGTTATCTTTGCAAGTCTCTTCAAATTATCAGTTTGGTTTGGCCTACTAGATTGATCTTTCTTGCAATGGGAGAAGTGCTTAGCTTTGGGTTCAATCTTGCGGTGTCCTTTCCCGGTGACAGTAAGGGCAGCAAGGCACGTATTGTATTGTTGCCATCGAGGATAACAAGATGGGATTTTTTTTTCATATTGCATGAGTCTATCCCTCTACATCATGTCATCTTGCTTAAGGCCTTACTCTTTTTTTAACTTAATACTCTAGATGCATGCTGGATAGCGGTCGATGAGTGGAGTAATAGTAGTAGATGCAGGCAGGAGTCGGTCTACTTGTCTCGGACGTGATGCCTATATACATGATCATGCCTAGATATTCTCATAACTATGCTCAGTTCTGTCAATTGCTGAACAGTAATTTGTTCACCCACCATAGAATACTTATGCTCTCGAGAGAAGCCACTAGTGAAACCTATGGCCCCCGGGTCTATCTTTATCATATTGTTATCCTACTACTTTGCTATTTACTTTGCCTTTATTTTACTTTGCATTTTTATCATAAAATACCAAAAATATTGTCTTTATCATATCTATCAGATCTCACTCTTGTAAGTGGACTCATAGGGATTGACAACCCCTATTTGCGTTGGTTGCGAGGATTTATTTGTTTTGTGCAGGTACGAGGGACTCGCGCGTATCCTCCTACTGGATTGATACCTTGGTTCTCAAAAACTGAGGGAAATACTTACGCTACTTTGTTGCATCATCCCTTCCTCTTCGGGGAAAACCAACGCAGTGCTCAAGAGGTAGCAAGTAGGATTTCTGGCGCTGTTGCCGGGGAGGTCTACACAAAAGTAAAGATACCAAGTACCCATCAGATACCCTTATCTCCCGCATTACATTATTTGCCATTTGCCTCTCGTTTTCCTCTCGCCCACTTCACCCTTGCCGTTTTATTCGCCCTCTCTCTCTATCCTCCCTCTCTATTTGCCTCTTTTGCCCGCTTGCTTTTTATTTGCTTGTGTGTTAGTTTGCTTGCTTGTCACGATGGCTCAAGATAATACTAAATTGTGTGACTTCACCAATACCAACAACAATGATTTTATTAGCACTCCGATTGCTCCTCTTACCGATGCTGAATCTTGTGAAATTAATACTACTTTGCTGAATCTTGTCATGAAAGATCCGTTTTCCGGCCTTCCTAGTGAAGATGCCGCTACCCATCTTAATAGCTTCGTTGATTTGTGTGACATGCAAAAGAAGAAAGACGTGGATAATGATATTGTTAAATTGAAGCTATTTCCTTTTTTGCTTAGAGATCGTGCTAAAGCTTGGTTTTCGTCTTTGCCTAAAAATAGTATTGATTCATGGAACAAGTGCAAAGATGCTTTTATCTCTAAGTATTTTCCTCCCGCTAAGATCATCTCTCTTAGAAACGATATTATAAATTTTAAGAAACTTGATCATGAACATGTTGCACAAGCTTTGGAGAGAATGAAATTAATGATACGTAATTGCCCTACTCATGGTTTAAATTTGTGGATGATTATACAAAAAATTTGTGCCGGATTGAATTTTGCTTCTAGAAATCTTTTAGATTCGGCCATGGGAGGCACTTTTATGGAAATCACTTTAGGA
>NW_021237973.1:0-1248 GCF_002162155.2 Triticum dicoccoides | reverse complement strand
GTTTTTCCAGCTTCATTTTACCTGGTCCCTTGCCATGGAATTTGTGCGAAAGATCCCTAAATGCCTCCTTAGGTGTCATCTGGAGGAAAAACACAAAGTTATGGTAAATAGCATATCATTGTTTTGTGGCACATGTTCTTCGAAAGGCTAAACAAATACACATGGAAAAAGATGGTGTCAAAAATGCGTATATCAAGTGGTATGCAATGATAAAAAATGATAACCAATGCTGCATAAATCATAGCTACCACACCAAGATGCACCTCGGTACTATAAGATTTCATAGAAAGGAGACCCGAGTATGAGGGTGGGTAGGACAGCATGCAAGATGATTACTTACCACTCGACCGAATTCATCCATTCTTTCTATGCGGATCTCTTTTTTCCCGTCCTGAGCCTCTTCCTCAATACCAACAAGCTTGCTTTTCTTCTTGTCCGTGGTTCTGCCTCCCCAATTTGTGCCCTCATTGAGGGTCCCTCGCTCCTTTAGAAACTTCAAAGCTCCACCCAAACCCTTGCCAACTGCAGCTTCATGCACAACCTCATCCGGTGTGACTTCTTGCTCCTCTACATCCTTTTTTGGGTCTTCAATGACAGCTTCCTCTTTGATCACTCCCAATCTGCTTGTGTCATCTTTTGCTGTAGTACCTGAAGGCATATCATCATCGTCTTCATCCATAAACACATCTTCTGCTTCTGGCTTGCGTGTTTCTGCAACAAGATAATAGCAGCAGTCAATATCAATACTCCGGGAGAAATCCTTGCTCCGGTCTCCACCGGAGCCGACGGCGGCGGCGCCCGCGGGTGCCGTGATCTTTCTTGGAAGCGTCGTCGTGGAGGTGCGCTCCTCCTCCCCACGGCTTTGGCTCCGGAGGGAAACCTCAGATCCTCTGGATCGGGCGATGGAGGCGTCTTCGCGTCTTTCTCCTCCTTGGGGGCATCGTCTCGGAGCAGGCAACGACTGGGAGACTGATGGATGGCGGCATCTTCGCCGTGTGGGTTGCGGCATCTTCGCCGCGTGGTTTGTGGCATCTTCGCCGCGTAGTTTGCCGAGGCGGCCTTTTCGGGGGCGCTGATTTCCGTTTGGCAACGAAAATGGCGTCGAGAGGAACTCTGGTCGCGGCTCGGGCTTCGGTAGTCGGATCTTCCCGGCGTGTCCGAGGTGCTCTTTGGGGCACGGTCGGCGCAAGTCCTGCATATTTCCCTTGTGATGATCGTCGTCAGAGTCGGAGCTGTCGGCTGTTCGCG
>NW_021237972.1:0-2268 GCF_002162155.2 Triticum dicoccoides | reverse complement strand
GCCATATCCGTTCATATCTTGGTCCCCGTGTTGTTTCTAACCGGGATACTAGCCATTTAACTGTGATGTGTAATTCCAAAACATCTAGCAACCCTATTGCTTGAAGCTAATGGTTGATAGCTTGATTCTTAGACTATTGGTTATCGAATCACCATTCTGACATTGGTCGTGCAACCCAACCCATATTTCGGGCGCACCTTTCAACCAATGTTTAACTGAGTATGTTTTCCTCGAGCATACCTCTTTATATCATTCGATCTGACAAATGTTATCTCCTTGTTCACATAAGTGTGGAAATCCATCTTTTGAAAATCTCAATGAATTGTCGCTGAGTCAATCAGGCACCTCCTCACCTCTCCTTGAATTAATGATGAACTCTTGTTTCGAAACTCGCTTCCATAGTTCATTGCCCGAGAATCTTATAATGTCATTTCGTCAATTGCGTTGCACCTTTTCTTCTCAGGCATCCTGAGTCTGAGGTATCCTGACACCAATCGGATCTGAACCTCGGTCAGATATGATGGTTGGAACATATTTCCAAGAATTATAACATTGGTCTTTTATGACCCGGTAAGGTGACCTAGCACACATGGCCGAAGGACCTAGTGTTATAGTTTCCTTTTTAACAAGGTTAACCATTTTTCCATGAGGAAATTGAATGCCTTGTTTAATAAGTTTATCCTGATGGATCCTTTGTGTATCCAAAGTCCGACCTTTGCTTGAAGACCATGTCAATGCTATCTCGAAGCATGTCTGTGGTACTCCGATCTTCAATAAGAACATTTGAAGCACCATGCTAAATTTTCTTTATCAATTATCCAAACACCGTTGTATGGCTAATATCATGAGATTCCCCCTTATCTAATTGGTTTTGTACTTTGTATCCTGTCATGGATATCATGTTCTGTTTGTCCTTGGAAAGGATATACCCCTGAAATATGTGTTTAAACACATTTTCTTTCCATTGTTCTGTTTAATTTGATAATCATATTTTCCTTTCCATTTGTTGGGTTAATGTTTCTTGTGATCTATATGATCTAAGGAGTAATATTCTCCTGCTTATGTAAACACCCGGTGTACAATTCT
This sequence comes from Triticum dicoccoides, assembly GCF_002162155.2. Classification (NCBI taxonomy): domain Eukaryota; kingdom Viridiplantae; phylum Streptophyta; class Magnoliopsida; order Poales; family Poaceae; genus Triticum; species Triticum dicoccoides. Next base: position 1,182 of record NW_021237972.1, on the reverse strand, counting down.
GCCAGCAAGACCCCGTTACTATTGTTGAGGACATTCCGGTAGCCACCGATGGACGAGAACTTTGCCTATTGGTCCGCCTCGTTCAACGAGCAGGAAGTTGGTTCTCTTCGTCCCTCGCCCTCGATACCGACGTTGTTGCCAACATAACTGGCAGGCTACCCTCTGACATACCTTGCTTGCTTGATCACGCAAGACATCTCAGCCCTTCCTACTTTTAACCCACCTGGTGGGCCCATAACCCACAGTTCCACAGGATCGAAACCTGACTCTCCTGTACACCTTGTTGACAAAGTTATCCCTTGCTCTTGGTTTCGTAGGTAATTCATGAGCCACCTTCCAAGTGATCATCAATTCTGGTATTAGACACAATACATATTCCCATTGCTTTGAACCCCTTTTCACGCCCTATTTCAGGCATCGAACGATTGCATGCCCGCTCGAAACTTCCCATGATACCTCCTTACTTTGGTCTCGATATTTTTGTAAGTTTCAATTCGAGAGTTACTTCTGCCACCTTCCTCGATGTTATCGACCAGATAGTCGACCTTGCAGAGGCCTGTTCTCCCGGAATGCCCACCCTTTATTCTTTCGTAAGTACGATGGAGTTCCTGAAGAAAGGACGCCGACTTCATCATGATGACCAGAAGCAGAGAAATGAAGACATCAATGTATTGGACCGGCCTCCTCGAGAAGAGCAAGCTAGGATGAGAAGACCCGCTAGATTCGTAACCAAACCTTCCCCCCTTTCACTACCTCTTAAATCTCGGGACGAGATTTCTTGTAGTGGAGGAGAATTGTGACGCCCGGATAATTAGGCCACAGTAATCCCACGTTAATGATGCCACATCACCACGGTTACCGTTGATAAACTCGCGATGATTCAAACCCCGTTCAAATTCTATTTTAAAATCAAGTCAAACTTCAAAGTTTTCAAATGTCAAAGAAAAATGTTCCTTGGGATGCAAATACTCACTAGCTAATTATCATGTGTAAACCAACATCATTTGGCCCTCCCTTTAATTCCTAGAACAATATAAAGTGGCCCAGCAGCATATTATTTGACCTATTCAATTTCTAAAAATGCTTGAACAATTTCGTTGGCTCTAAAACTTTTTATGCAACACCGCAATGTTGTTCTTGAATTGTGTGTCAGACTTCATGATTGACTAAATTCATTTTTTT
>NW_021237971.1:0-522 GCF_002162155.2 Triticum dicoccoides | reverse complement strand
ACTGTTTTGGGGTCCCAGAGTGATGTCCACGATTAACAAACCATGTGATGCGTTTACGTGTTGGTCATCAACACTCGCAGATTTGGCCGATTCTGGCCCGTTTCATGGACTATTACTCACTGTTTTGGGGTCCCAGAGTGATTTCCATGATTAACAAACCATGGGATGCTATTACGTGTCGGTCATCAACACTGGCAGTTTTGGCCGATTCTTGCCCGTTTCATGGACTATTACTCACTATTTTGGGGACCCGGAGTTATTACCACGATTAACAAACCCTGAGACGCGTCTACGTCTCGGTCATCAACACTGGCAGCTTTGGCCGATTCTGGCCCGTTTCATGGACTATTACTCACTGTTTTGGGGTCCGAGAGTGATTTCCATGATTAACAAACCCTGGGATGCGTTTACGTCTCGGTCATCAACAGTGGCAGTTTTGGCCTATTCTGGCCCGTTTCATGGACTATTACTCACCGTTTTGGGGTCCCGAAGCGATTTCCATAGTTAATCAACCCAAGGGTG
>NW_021237970.1:990-89911 GCF_002162155.2 Triticum dicoccoides | reverse complement strand
GAACAGTACGTGTTACCTTAACCTTGCCGCTGTTGTTGAACCATTGGATGTAGTAAGGATGTGGATGTGGTCTTGTGGTGAGAGAAAGCTTCTCCACCATCTCCATGCTAGCCAAGTTGTTGCAGCTCCCTCCGTCTATGATGACGCGCACAGAACGTTCCTTCACAACTCCCTTGGTATGAAACAAATTGTGCCTCTGATTTTGCTCAGCTTGTGTGACCTGCACACTCAAAACACGTTGAGCAACTAAACATTCATACCTGTCAGCGTCTTCAGGAGCCATGTATTGCGTCTCATGATCAGAATCATCTCCACCATGTTCTTCACGTGTAATAAGAGCCAAAGTCTCCTCATCATAGTCACTAGCGGACTCATATCCACCATCCGCGGTAGCAATCATCACACGCGGAGATTTGCATTCTCTCGCATAATGACCTCCTCCCTTACAACGACGACAAATAATATCACTTGATAGAGGCAAAGGTGTCCCGTCTTTCGATGAGATGGTGGATTTCGCTTTGGTGGAAGTCGACTTTGACGATCCGACTACGAATGTGCGAGGACGTCGCGCCTTAGCAATCGCTAAACCAACTCCGAGAGGTTATTGACCACGCCGGAGCACGATCAACCTGACCACGAGGGTCTGTTTCCTGCGAGCAAACGAAGAACAAGCAAGAAACTAAGATTGCAATCTGGATATTGCGAATATAAGATGAAAGCTTTATTGATCAAGGTTTGGTTCTGTGACGCCTTTGTCTGGTCGTTGAACACAAACGAAGTACGCGAAGTTGCAGCTATGGCGAACTTTTAATCTAAACAAAACCCAAAGTCTAAACGATGCCCTAAGGGCTGTATATATGGAGGAAGAGGGGGGAATTTCGTGGCCCTTGGTGGAGGAGTCCGAAATCAACCCTATCTCTTGTTTTCCCACACATACGGACTCTAAAAATAGCCTATACTTATGTATTTCGAAATTACATGGGCCTGGCCCAATAATAAGGTGACGCAGCACCTAAAATAGCCTCGGGACGAAATTTATGAAGTGGCATCTTGTATATTTCGTCCAAGGCTTCATGCACCCATTATGGTGGCTTCAAAGTCCTGAAATCATCACTTGTAACTCCGTTCTTGTTCCCCTTGCGCATGCCATCATCTCCATGCTTGTTCTTGCTCCAATGTTCATCCTTCTCCAAGCTAGGCCCTTCATTTGTAAGCAAAACAAATGTATCCAATTTAGGCAGCATCATATTCTCATGAACATTAGAATCATTACCAAGAAACGAAAGTACCTGGTAATTTAGTTGGCGTGTACGAGCTCTAGTAATTGGTCCAGTATGTATAGCAGCAGGGGCTGTGGGTGTAACAATTGTATTGATGTCCTCATCACTAAAGTCCGAACAAGAGCATATAATTCTCTATCATAAGTAGAATAATTCAGACTAGGCCCATTCAATTTTTCAGAAAAGTATGCAACAGGTTTGCCATCTTGTAATAACACACCTCCTAATCCAATTCCACTAGCATCACATTCAAGCTCAAAAGTCTTATTAAAATCAGGAAGTTGGAGTAAAGGAGCATGTGTCAACTTATCTTTCAATACCGTGAAGGCTTCTTCCTGTGCGGTACCCCAAAGAAAAGGCACATCTTTCTTTGTAAGCTCATTGAGAGGTGCAGCAATGGTGCTGAAATCTCTCACAAAACGCCTATAGAATCCAGCGAGGCCAAGAAAACTCCTCACTTGTGTGACCGTTTTGGGCTGCGGCCAACTCTCAATAGCTTCAATCTTGGCTTTATCAACTTCAATTCCCTGTGGAGTAACAACATAGCCAAGAAAAGATACTCGGTCGGTGCAAAAGGTGCACTTCCCAAGGTTACCAAACAAACGTGCATCACGTAGAGCAATAAAAACAGCACGTAAATGTTCCAAATGTTCCTCCAAAGATCTGCTATAAATCAATATGTCATCAAAGTAAACTACCACAAATCGTCCAATGAAAACACGTAAAACTTTGTTCATTAATCTCATGAAAGTACTAGGTGCATTAGTTAACCCAAAAGGCATGACTAACCACTCATATAATCCAAACTTAGTTTTAAATGCTGTTTTCCATTCATCTCCCAATTTCATACGAATTTGATGGTAGCCACTACGCAAATCAACTTTGGAGAATATTGTAGAGCCACTCAATTCATCAAGCATATCATCTAGCCTAGGAATAGGATGACGATAACGAATAGTAATATTATTAATGCCTCTACAATCAACACACATACGTGATGTACCATCCTTTTTCGGCACTAGAATAATAGGAACAGCACAAGGACTAAGGGATTCGCGTATATAACCTTTGTCGAGAAGCTCTTGTACTTGACGCATAATCTCCTTCGTCTCCTCTGGATTGGTACGGTATGGTGCACGGTTTGGCAGTGAAGCACCGGGAATTAAGTCAATCTGATGCTCAATCCCTCGAATATGCGGTAATCCCGGTGGCACGTCTTGTGGAAAAACGTCAGCGAACTCCTGCAAAATGTTAGTGACAGCAGGAGGCAAAGAGGAAGGCACGTCCTCGAATGAAAATAATGCCTCTTTGCACACAAAAGCATAGCAAACAGATTTGCTGAAATCTAGCTCATCAATATCAGATTTGGTGGCAAATAAACATGCACTTTTCAATTTAATTTCAGAAGCAACACTAGATGGTTTATTATTAGGCTTCATTTGTTGCTCAAATTCTTTTGCCACAATCTGATTTTCACTCTTATTCGTCTCCTGTTTTGCTTTATTAGCTCTATTAATATCATCTTTCAAAATGGAATCAGGAGTCATAGGAAGCAAAGTAATATTTTTATCCTTATGAACAAGAGTATAGTGATTGTTTCTACCATGGTGTACAGAATTTTTATCAAATTGCCATGGTCTACCAAGTAATAAGGAACATGCTTGCATAGGTACCACATCTAATGATGCCAGTTTGTAATTCCTGATAATATTCTTCTACAGAATTTTTCCCTTGTCTTAAACGCTGCAATTTTTGAAGCAATTCACGTTGATAATATGGTGGAACCCAACGCGTACGCATAGCAGTTTTCAAAGCAGCCCAAGTAGTTGGAATAGGATATAATCTACAATGTTCAGACCACCATACACATGGAAAACTAGTGAAAGCACAAACGGCAGCAGCAACTCGTCTCTCCTCAGGATATTGTAAACATGTAAATCGTTGTTCAGTTTCTAACTCCCAAGTAAGATATATATCAGGAACATATCTACCCTCAAATGGTGGAATATTCAATTTCAGTTTAGGAATATGGACATCATCTCGTACCTGAGGTGGTGGTGCAGGCCTACCATTACGAATATATACCTGAGGTCGACCTGCTGGTGGTGGTACAGGTGGCTGCACGTAGTGTTGATTTTGATCAACCTCATCCTCATAATCTCCCACATAATCATCCTCCTCCGCATCAGCAGCAGGAGCCACAGAAGTATCAACAGCAGCACCAACAGTTTGGCCAAACGCAAGAGGAACACGGCTTGCTCGGCGGAGGTCTGCTTCGCGACGTGGAGGTAGTCGTTGTTGTTGTTGTTGGAGAGGTGCGTTAGCTGCAGCGGGTGGTGGTGGTGGAAAACGCGCGAGCAATTCATTAAACTTGTTATCGAGCTTTGTCTCGAACGTCTTCTCAAAGCCAGTGATCTTCTCCATGGCCTCTTCAAAATTGTTCAGCACATCTTGCACCTGTTCAGTCATCATTTGCTGAAACTTATCATGAAGCTCCTTGTTCGATAAATTCTCCCAGTCAATCTCGTCGGCTTGTGATCCTGGCATGGTTAGCAGCAATAGAAACACACAAGAATATGATCCTACAGACTACGAACAAGTGGTGGTGGTGGGTGTCACAAATCCGTCAAGCAAATCTCAAATTCTTACCAGTTCTTACCCAGCAGCAGGCGGTGATCGGCAACCGTTGTAGTCAAAAACTCTCAAAGCTTGGATAGAGCGATTACCAGGGAGAGTCAAACGCACGACGTAGATGTATGTGGAGCTGGGAAGGCTTATAATATGGTAGCAAAAAGGGTCAGCAATAATCAATTCAGAGATGCAAAGTTGAATAAACGGTCAACGACGGTACTGTGCTGGTCCTAGGCTAGACTGTGCTAGAGACGCGAGCCTAGAACACTAACAAAATCACGGCGCGGCACGTAAACAAGGGAAAAGCACACTCTGGAATTTTTTTTTCGCTCTTTTTTTTTGCGCTCATTTTTTTTTGCGCTGCTTTTTTTTTTTGCGAAAAATCACTATAATGGCGAGTGTCTCAAAACTCTTCTTAACTCAAACTGACAGGATGGGCACGAAAAAAAATTTGACCAATTTTTTATTTTTTGACTGCCCGGACCCAAAAACTGGAAACGGGTCAAAAAAACTTCCTATAATGGCACCTGTCTCAAAACACTCAGAAACACCTAAAAATAGGATAGCCAGAAAATTTTTCGAAAAATGCGTTTTCGAAAAATTTTGGGCCTAAACGGAGCGTGGCTACCCGACTCTTTTTTTTTTCCGAAACCTACTCCGGCAAGGAAACACGAATCGGAATCTAGATGGATCTCGAAAACAAACCTAATATGACAAGAACTCGGATTGGTGGTGGATATATGGTGGTAGATGGCAGCGGTGGTGGTATATGACAGCTGTGGTAGTATATGGATACGGATTCGAAGCGGTGGCGGATAAGCGATGGTGGTAGATGGCAGGGGTGATGATGATGGTGCGGCGGCGGCGTGACAACTTATGACCAGAACTCGAAACTCTAAAAGACTAGACTCTAAGACCAGCAACTAGACACGACGACGCAACCGCAAATTCAACAAAGCAAAACCCTAAAAAGATTATGCAAAGGCTCAGATTGGTTCGGATATGATGAACTAACCCAAATTTTTTTTTGGCTTTTTCGTGGGCTGTAGGTATGAAGAACAAACTCGATCTACACTACGAAAAACTGTAAAATCTCACCGAGCAACCTGGAAATCTGATACCACTTGATAGAGGCAAAGGTGTCCCGTCTTTCGATGAGATGATGGATATCGCTTTGGTGGAAGTCGACTTTGACGATCCGACTACGAACGTGCGAGGACGTCGCGCCTTAGCAATCGCTAAACCAACTCCGAGAGGTTATTGACCACGCCGGAGCACGATCAACCTGACCACGAGGGTCTGTTTCCTGCGAGCAAATGAAGAACAAGCAAGAAACTGAGATTGCAATCTGGATATTGCGAATATAAGATGAAAGCTTTATTGATCAAGGTGGGGTTCTGTGACGCCTTTGTCTGGTTGTTGAACACAAACGAAGTACGCGAAGTTGCAGCTATGACGAACTTTTAATCTAAACAAAACCCAAAGTCTAAACGATGCCCTAAGGGCTGTATATATGGAGGAAGAGGGGGGAATTTCGTGGCCCTTGGTGGAGGGGTCCGAAATCAACCCTATCTCTTGTTTCCCCACACATACGGACTCTAAAAATAGCCTATACTTATGTATTTCGAAATTACATGGGCCTGGCCCAATAATAAGGTGACGCAGCACCTAAAATAGCCTCGGGACGAAATTTATGAAGTGGCATCTTGTATATTTCGTCCAAGGCTTCATGCACCCATTATGGTGGCTTCAAAGTCCTGAAATCATCACTTGTAACTCCGTTCTTGTTCCCCTTGCGCATGCCATCATCTCCATGCTTGTTCTTGCTCCAATGTTCATCCTTCTCCAAGCTAGGCCCTTCATTTGTAAGCAAAACAAATGTATCCAATTTAGGCAGCATCATATTCTCATGAAAATTAGAATCATTACCAAGAAACGAAAGTACCTGGTAATTTAGTTGGCGTGCACGAGCTCTAGTAATTGGTCCAGTATGTATAGCAGCAGGGGCTGTGGGTGTAACAATTGTATTGATGTCCTCATCACTAATGCACCTAGTACTTTCATGAGGTTAATGAACGAAGTTTTGTGTGCTTTCATTGGACGATTTGTGGTAGTTTACTTTGATGACATATTGATTTATAGCAAATCTTTGGAGGAACATTTGGAACATTTATGTGCTGTTTTTATTGCTCTACGTGATGCACGTTTGTTTGGAAACCTTGGAAAGTGCACCTTTTGCACCGACCGAGTTTCTTTTCTTGGCTATGTTGTTACTCCACAGGGAATTGAAGTTGATAAAGCCAAGATTGAAGCTATTGAGAGTTGGCCGCAGCCCAAAACGGTCACACAAGTGGGGAGTTTCCTTGGCCTCGCTGGTTTCTATAGGCGTTTTGTGAGAGATTTCAGCACCATTGCTGCACCTCTCGACGAGCTTACAAAGAAGGATGTGCCTTTTGTTTGGGGTACCGCACAGGAAGAAGCCTTCGCGGTATTGAAAGATAAGTTGACACATGCTCCTTTACTCCAACTTCCTAATTTCAATAAGACTTTTGAGCTTGAATGTGATGCTAGTGGAATTGGATTAGGAGGTGTGTTATTACAAGATGGAAAACCTGTTGCATACTTTTCTGAAAAATTGAGTGGGCCTAGTCTGAACTATTCTACTTATGATAAAGAATTATATGCTCTTGTTCGGACCTTAGAAACATGGCAACATTATTTATGGCCCAAGGAATTTGTTATACATTCTGATCATGAATCTTTGAAACACATTAAAAGTCAAGCAAAACTAAACCGTAGACATGCTAAATGGGTTGAATTCATTGAGACTTTCCCTTATTTCATTAAACACAAGAAGGGTAAAGAAAATGTTATTGCTGATGCCTTGTCTCGTCGTTATACTATGCTTTCACAACTTGACTTTAAAATATTTGGTTTGGAGACCATCAAAGATCAATATGTTCATGATGCTGAATTTAAAGATGTATTGCAGAATTGTAAGGAAGGGAGAACTTGGAACAAGTTCGTTCTTAACGATGGATTTGTGTTTCATGCTAACAAGCTATGCATTCCAGCTAGCTCCGTCCGTCTTTTGTTGTTGCAGGAGGCGCATGGAGGAGGATTAATGGGACACTTTGGCGTCAAGAAGACGAAGGATATACTTGCTACACATTTCTTTTGGCCAAAGATGAGACGGGATGTTGAGCGTTTTGTTGCTCGCTGCACTACATGTCAAAGAGCTAAGTCACGACTCAATCCTCATGGTTTATATATGCCTTTGCCTGTACCTAGTGTTCCTTGGGAGGATATATCTATGGACTTTGTTTTAGGTTTACCTCGAACAAAGAAGGGGAGGGATAGCATATTTGTTGTCGTGGATAGGTTCTCGAAAATGACGCACTTTATACCATGTCATAAAAGCGATGATGCTGTTAATGTCGCTGATTTGTTCTTTCATGAAATTATTCGCTTACATGGTGTGCCAAATACTATTGTTTCAGATCGTGATACTAAATTTCTTAGCCACTTTTGGAGATGTTTATGGGCTAAGTTGGGGACTAAGCTGCTTTTTAGTACTACTTGTCACCCCCAAACTGATGGACAAACTGAAGTAGTCAATAGAACATTGTCTACTATGCTTAGGGCTGTTTTGAAGAATAACAAGAAAATGTGGGAAGAATGCTTGCCTCATATTGAATTTGCTTATAATCGTTCATTGCATTCTACTACTAAGATGTGCCCTTCTGAAATTGTGTATGGTTTCCTACCTCGTGCACCTATTGATTCGTTGCCTCTTCCATCTTCAGAGAAGGTTAATTTTGATGCTAAAGAACGTTCTGAATTGATTTTAAAAATGCATGAGTTAACTAAGGAAAACATTGAGCGTATGAATGCTAAATATAAACTTGCTGGAGATAAGGGTAGAAAGCATGTTGTGTTTGCGCCTGGAGATCTTGTTTGGTTACATTTGCGTAAAGATAGATTTCCTAATCTGCGCAAATCAAAGCTAATGCCACGTGCTGATGGTCCTTTTAAGGTGTTAGAGAAAATAAATGATAATGCATATAAACTTGAGCTACCTGTAGATTTTGGGGTTAGTCCCACTTTTAACATTGCAGATTTGAAGCCTTATTTGGGTGAGGAAGATGCGCTTCCGTCGAGGACGACTTCATTTCAAGAAGGGGAGGATGATGAGGACATCAATACCATTGTTACACCCACAGCCCCTACTGTTACATATACTGGACCAATTACTAGAGCTCGCGCACGCCAATTAAATTACCAGGTACTTTCGTTTCTTGGTAATGATTCTAATGTTCATGAGATTATGATTGATGAGGACATCAATACAATTGTTACACCCACAGCCCCTGCTGCTATACATACTGGACCAATTACTAGAGCTCGTGCACGCCAACTAAATTACCAGGTACTTTCATTTCTTGGTAATGATTCTAATGTTCATGAGAATATGATGCTGCCTAAATTGGATACATTTGTTTTGCTTACAAATGAAGGGCCTAGCTTGGAGAAGGATGAACATTGGAGCAAGAACAAGCATGGAGATGATGCCATGCGCAAGGGGAACAAGAACGGAGTTACAAGTGATGATTTCAGGACTTTGAAGCCACCATAATGGGAGCATGAAGCCTTGGACGAAATATACAAGATGCCACTTCATAAATTTCGTCCCGGGGCTATTTTAGGTGCTGCTTCACCTTATTATTGGCCAGGCCCATGTAATTTCGAAATACATAAGTATAGGCTATTTTTAGAGTCCGTATGTGTGGGGAAAGAAGAGATAGGGTTGATTTCGGACCCCTCCACCAAGGGCCACGAAATTCCCCCCTCTTCCTCCATATATACAGCCCTTAGGGCATCGTTTAGACTTTGGGTTTTGTTTAGATTAAAAGTTCGCCATAGCTGCAACTTCGCATACTTCGTTTGTGTTCAACGACCAGACAAAGGCGTCACAGAACCCCACCTTGATCCATAAAGTTTTCATCTTATATTCGCAATATCCAGATTGCAATCTTAGTTTCTTGCTTGTTCTTCGTTTGCTCGCAGGAAACAGACCCTCGTGGTCAGGTTGATCGTGCTCCGGCGTGGTCAATAACCTCTCGGAGTTGGTTTAGCGATTGCTAAGGCGCGACGTCCTCGCACGTTCGTAGTCGGATCGTCAAAGTCGACTTCCACCAAAGCGATATCCATCATCTCGTCGAAAGACGGGACACCTTTGCCTTTATCAAGTGGTATCAGATTTCCAGGTTGCTCGGTGAAATTTTACAGTTTTTCGTAGTTTAGATCGAGTCTGTTCTTCATACCTATAGTCCACGAAAAAGCCACAAAAAAATTAGGGTTAGTTCATCATATCCGAACCAATCTGAGCCTTTGCATAATCTTTTTAGGGTTTTGCTTTGTTGAATTTGCGGTTGCATCGTCGTGTCTAGTTGCTGGTCTTAGAGTCTAGTCTTTTAGAGTTTCGAGTTCTGGTCATAAGTTGTCACGCCGCCGCCGCACCATCATCATCACCCCTGCCATCTACCACCACCGCTTATCCACCACCGCTTCGAATCCGTATCCATATACCACCACAGCTGTCATATACCACCACCGCTGCCATCTACCACCATATATCCACCATCAATCCGTGTTCTTGTCATATTAGGTTTGTTTTCGAGATCCATCTAGATTCCGATTCGTGTTTCCTTGTCGGAGTAGGTTTCGGGAAAAAAAAGAGTCGGGAAACCACGCTCCGTTTAGGCCCAAACATTTTCGAAAACGCATTTTTCGAAAAAATTTCTGGCTATCCTATTTTTAGGTGTTTCTGAGTGTTTTGAGACAGGTGCCATTATAGGAAGTTTTTTTTGACCCGTTTCCAGTTTTTGGGTCCGGGCAGTCAAAAAAAAATGGTCGAAACAATTTCGTGTCCATCCTGTCAGTTTGAGCTAGGAAGAGTTTTGAGACACTCGCCATTATAGTGAGTTTTCGCAAAAAAAAAAAGCAGCGTAAAAAAAGAGCGCAAAAAAAAAGAGCGAAAAAAAAAATTCAGAGTGTGCTGTTCCCTTGTTTACGTGCCGCGCCGTGATTTTGTTGGTGTTCTAGGCTCGCGTCTCTAGCACAGTCTAGCCTAGGACCAGCACAGTACCGTCGTTGAGCGTTTATTCAACTTTGCATCTCTGAATTGATTATTGCTGACCCTTTTTGCTACCATACTATAAGCCTTCCCAGCTCCACATACATCTACGTCGTGCGTTTGACTCTCCCTGGTAATCGCTCTATCCAAGCTTTGAGAGTTTTTGACTACAACGGTTGCCGATCATCGCCTGCTGCTGCGTAAGAACTGGTAAGAATTTGAGATTTGCTTGACGGATTTGTGACACCCACCACCACCTCTTGTTAGTAGTCTGTAGGATCATATTCTTGTGTGTTTCTATTGGTGCTAACCATGCCAGGATCACAAGCCGACGAGACTGACTGGGAGAACATGACGAATAAGGATTTGCATGATAAATTTCAGCAAATGATGAGTGAACAGGTGCAAGACGTGCTAAACAGATTTGAAGAGGCCATGGAGAAGATAGATGGCATGGAGAAGACGTTCGAAACAAAGCTCGATAACAAGTTTAATGAATTGCTCGCGCGTCTTCCACCACCACCACCCGCTGCACCTAACGCACCTCTCCAACAACAACAACAAGTTGACTACCTCCACGTCGCGAAATAGACCTCCGCCGAGCGAGCCGTGTTCCTCTTGCGTTTGGCCAAACTGTTGGTGCTGCTGTTGATACTTCTGTGGCTCCTGCTGCTGATACGGAGGAGGATGATTATGTGGGAGATTATGAGGATGAGGTTGATCAAAATCCAAACTACGTGCAGCCACCAGCACCACCACCAGCAGGTCGACCTCAGGTATATATTCGTAATGGTAGGCCTGCACCACCACCTCAGGTACGAGATGATGTCCATATTCCTAAACTGAAATTGAATATTCCACCATTTGAGGGTAGATATGTTCCTGATATATATCTTACTTGGGAGTTAGAAACTGAACAACGATTTACATGTTTACAATATCCTGAGGAGAGACGAGTTGCTGCTGCTGTTTGTGCTTTCACTAGTTTTGCATGTGTATGGTGGTCTGAACATTGTAGATTATATCCTATTCCAACTACTTGGGCTGCTTTGAAAACTGCTATGCGTACTTGTTGGGTTCCACCATATTATCAACGTGAATTGCTTCAAAAATTACAGCGTTTAAGGCAAGGGAAAAATTCTGTAGAAGAATATTATCAGGAATTACAAACTGGCATGATTAGATGTGGTATTGTTGAGGAGAATGAAGCTATGCTTGCACGTTTTCTGGGTGGATTAAATAGAGAGATTCAGACCATTCTAGACTATAAGGAGTATACTAATATCACTCGTTTATTCCATCTTGCTTGTAAAGCTGAACGTGAAGTGCAGGATCGACAAGCATACCAAGGGAGTTGTGAAGGAACGTTGATAGAGGCGGAGGTGTCCCGTCTTTCGATGAGATGATGGATTTCGCTTTGGTGGAAGTCGACTTTGACGATCCGACTACGAACGTGCGAGGACGTCGCGCCTTAGCAATCGCTAAACCAACTCCGAGAGGTTATTGACCACGTCGGAGCACGATCAACCTGACCACGAGGGTCTATTTCCTGCGAGCAAACGAAGAACAAGCAAGAAACTGAGATTGCAATCTGGATATTGCGAATATAAGATGAAAGCTTTATTGTTCAAGGTGGGGTTCTGTGACGCCTTTGTCTGGTCGTTGAACACAAACGAAGTACGCGAAGTTGCAGCTATGGCGAACTTTTAATCTAAACAAAACCCAAAGTCTAAACGATGCCCTAAGGGCTGTATATATGGAGGAAGAAGGGGGAATTTCGTGGCCCTTGGTGGAGGATTCCGAAATCAACCCTATCTCTTGTTTCCCCACACATACGGACTCTAAAAATAGCCTATACTTATGTATTTCGAAATTACATGGGCCTGGCCCAATAATAAGGTGACGCAGCACCTAAAATAGCCTCAGGACGAAATTTATGAAGTGGCATCTTGTATATTTCGTCCAAGGCTTCATGCACCCATTATGGTGGCTTCAAAGTCCTGAAATCATCACTTGTAACTCCGTTCTTGTTCCCCTTGCGCATGCCATCATCTCCATGCTTGTTCTTGCTCCAATGTTCATCCTTCTCCAAGCTAGGCCCTTCATTTGTAAGCAAAACAAATGTATCCAATTTAGGCAGCATCATATTCTCATGAACATTAGAATCATTACCAAGAAACGAAAGTACCTGGTAATTTAGTTGGCGTGCACGAGCTCTAGTAATTGGTCCAGTAAGTATAGCAGCAGGGGCTGTGGGTGTAACAATTGTATTGATGTCCTCATCATCCTCCCCTTCTTGAAATGAAGTCGTCCTCGACGGAAGTTCATCTTCCTCACCCAAATAAGGCTTCAAATCTGCAATGTTAAAAGTGGGACTAACCCCAAAATCTGCAGGCAGCTCAAGTTTATATGCATTATCATTTATTTTCTCTAACACCTTAAAGGGACCATCAGCACGTGGCATTAACTTTGATTTGCGCAAATCAGGAAATCTATCCTTACGCGAATGTAACCAAACAAGATCTCCAGGTGCAAACACAACATGTTTTCTACCCTTATCTCCAGCAAGTTTATATTTAGCATTCATGCACTCAATGTTTTCCTTAGTTAACTCATGCATTTTTAAAATCAATTCAGCACGTTGTTTAGCATCAAAATTAACCTTCTCCGAAGATGGAAGAGGCAACAAATCAATAGGTGCATGAGGTAGGAAACCATACACAACTTCAAAAGGGCACATCTTAGTAGTAGAATGCAATGAACGATTATAAGCAAATTCAATATGAGGCAAGCATTCCTCCCACATTTTCTTATTATTCTTCAAAACAGCCCTAAGCATAGTAGACAACGTTCTATTGACTACTTCAGTTTGTCCATCAGTTTGGGGGTGACAAGTAGTACTAAAAAGCAGTTTAGTCCCCAACTTAGCCCATAAACATCTCCAAAAGTGGCTAAGAAATTTAGTTTCACGATCTGAAACAATAGTATTTGGCACACCATGCAAGCGAATAATTTCACGAAAGAACAAATCAGCAACATTAACAGCATCATCGCTTTTATGACATGGTATAAAGTGTGCCATTTTCGAGAATCTATCCACGACAACAAATATGCTATCCCTCCCCTTCTTTGTTCGAGGTAAACCTAAAACAAAGTCCATAGATATATCCTCCCAAGGAACACTAGGTACAGGCAAAGGCATATATAAACCATGAGGATTGAGTCGTGACTTAGCTTTTTTCATGTAGTGCAGCGAGCAATAAAACGCTCAACATCCCGTCTCATCTTTGGCCAAAAGAAATGTGTAGCAAGTACGTCCTCCGTCTTCTTCACGCCAAAGTGTCCCATTAATCCTCCTCCATGCGCCTCCTGCAACAACAGAAGACGAACGAAGCTAGCTGGAATGCATAGCTTGTTAGCACGAAACACAAATCCATCGTTAACAACAAACTTGTTCCACATTCTTCCTTCTTTACAATTCTGCATTACATCTTTAAAATCAGCATCATGCACATATTGATCTTTGATGGTCTCCAAACCAAATATTTTGAAGTCAAGTTGTGAAAGCATAGTATAGCGACGAGACAATGCATCAGCAATAGCATTTTCTTTTCCCTTCTTGTGTTTAATGACATAAGGAAAAGTCTCAATGAATTCAACCCATTTAGCATGTCTACGATTCAGTTTAGCTTGACTTTTAATATGTTTCAAAGATTCATGATCAGAATGTATAACAAATTCTTTGGGCCATAAATAATGTTGCCATGTTTCTAAAGTCCGAACAAGAGCATATAATTCTTTATCATAAGTAGAATAATTCAGACTAGGCCCACTCAATTTTTTAGAAAAGTATGCAACAGGTTTGCCATCTTGTAATAACACACCTCCTAATCCAATTCCACTAGCATCACATTCAAGCTCAAAAGTCTTATTAAAATCAGGAAGTTGGAGTAAAGGAGCATGTGTCAACTTATCTTTCAATACCGTGAAGGCTTCTTCCTGTGCGGTACCCCAAACAAAAGGCACAACCTTCTTTGTAAGCTCGTTGAGAGGTGCAGCAATGGTGCTGAAATCTCTCACAAAACGCCTATAGAATCCAGCGAGGCCAAGAAAACTCCTCACTTGTGTGACCGTTTTGGGCTGCGGCCAACTCTCAATAGCTTCAATCTTGGCTTTGTCAACTTCAATTCCCTGTGGAGTAACAACATAGCCAAGAAAAGATACTCGGTCGGTGCAAAAGGTGCACTTCCCAAGGTTACCAAACAAACGTGCATCACGTAGAGCAATAAAAACAGCACGTAAATGTTCCAAATGTTCTTCCAAAGATCTGCTATAAATCAGTATATCATCAAAATAGACTACCACAAATCGTCCAATGAAAGCACGTAAAACTTCGTTCATTAGTCTCATGAAAGTACTAGGCGCATTAGTTAACCCAAAAGGCATGACTAACCACTCATATAATCCAAACTTATATTTAAATGCTGTTTTCCATTCATCTCCCAATTTCATACGAATTTGATGGTATCCACTACGCAAATCAACTTTGGAGAATATTGTAGAGCCACTCAATTCATCAAGCATATCATCTAGCCTAGGAATAGGATGACGATAACGAATAGTAATATTATTAATGCCTCTACAATCAACACACATACGTGATGTACCATCCTTTTTCGGCACTAGAATAATAGGAACAGCACAAGGACTAAGGGATTCGCGTATATAACCTTTGTCGAGCAGCTCTTGTACTTGACGCATAATCTCCTTCGTCTCCTTTGGATTGGTACGGTATGGTGCACGGTTTGGCAGTGAAGCACCGGGAATTAAGTCAATTTGATGCTCAATCCCTCGAATAGGCGGTAATCCCGGTGGCACGTCTTGTGGAAAGACGTCAGCAAACTCCTGCAAAATGTTAGTGACAGCAGGAGGCAAAGAGGAAGGCACGTCCTCGAATGAAAATAATGCCTCTTTGCACACAAAAGCATAGCAAACAGATTTGCTGAAATCTAGCTCATCAATATCAGATTTGGTGGCAAATAAACATGCACTTTTCAATTTAATTTCAGAAGCAACACTAGATGGTTTATTATTAGGCTTCATTTGTTGCTCAATTTCTTTTGCCACAATCTGATTTTCACTCTTATTCGTCTCCTGTTTTGCTTTATTAGCTCTATTAATATCATCTTTCAAAATGGAATCAGGAGTCATAGGAAGCAAAGTAATATTTTTATCCTTATGAACAAGAGTATAGTGATTGTTTCTACCATGGTGTACAGAATTTTTATCAAATTGCCATGGTCTACCAAGTAATAAGGAACATGCTTGCGTAGGTACCACATCACAATCAACATAATCAGCATATGTAGAGATACTAAAATGCACACGAACAGTACGTGTTACCTTAACCTTGCCGCTGTTGTTGAACCATTGGATGTAGTAAGGATGTGGATGTGGTCTTGTGGTGAGAGAAAGCTTCTCCACCATCTCCATGCTAGCCAAGTTGTTGCAGCTCCCTCCGTCTATTATGACGTGCACAGAACGTTCCTTCACAACTCCCTTGGTATGGAACAAATTGTGCCTCTGATTTTGCTCAGCTTGTGTGACCTGCACACTCAAAACACGTTGAGCAACTAAACATTCATACCTGTCAGCGTCTTCAGGAGCCATGTATTGCGTCTCATGATCAGAATCATCTCCACCATGTTCTTCACGTGTAATAAGAGCCAAAGTCTCCTCATCATAGTCACTAGCGGACTCATATCCACCATCCGCGGTAGCAATCATCACACGCGGAGATTTGCATTCTCTCGCATAATGACCTCCTCCCTTACAACGACGACAAATAATATCACTTGTGTGCCCTGTTGATGTCATGGAAGAAGAAGAACTCCGTGCAGGCCCAGCAGGTGCGCTCTTGGCAGATAATGGTGGTTGTGCTTGTTTTCTTGTATCACGACTGGAGGAGGCACCTAATTGAGGTGCTGGTGCAGTTGAAGTAGAAGATGCACGCGTTGTCCATGATGACGGTCGGCCTGCAGAAAAGTTAGTTCGCCCCAATGCTTGTCGATCCTGCACTTCACGTTCAGCTTTACAAGCAAGATGGAATAAACGAGTGATATTAGTATACTCCTTATAGTCTAGAATGGTTTGAATCTCTCTATTTAATCCACCCAGAAAACGTGCAAGCATAGCTTCATTCTCCTCAACAATACCACATCTAATCATGCCAGTTTGTAATTCCTGATAATATTCTTCTACAGAATTTTTTCCTTGTCTTAAACGCTGCAATTTTTGAAGCAATTCACGTTGATAATATGGTGGAACCCAACGCGTACGCATAGCAGTTTTCAAAGCAGCCCAAGTAGTTGGAATAGGATATAATCTACAATGTTCAGACCACCATACACATGCAAAACTAGTGAAAGCACAAACAGCAGCAGCAACTCGTCTCTCCTTAGGATATTGTAAACATGTAAATCGTTGTTCAGTTTCTAACTCCCAAGTAAGATATATATCAGGAACATATCTACCCTCAAATGGTGGAATATTCAATTTCAGTTTAGGAATATGGACATCATCGCGTACCTGAGGTGGTGGTGCAGGCCTACCATTACGAATATATACCTGAGGTCGACCTGCTGGTGGTGGTGCTGGTGGCTGCTCGTAGATCTGATTTTGATCAACGTCATCCTCATAATCGCCCGCATACTCATCATCCTCCTGGGTACCAGCAGGAGCAGTAGCAGGAGCCAAAGAAGCACCAACAACAGTAGCAGCGGCACCAGAATTTTGTCCTGGCTCTATAGGAACACGCTGTGCTCGTCCATACTGATTCGGAAGGGGGCGTAGTTGTTGTTGTTGCAGAGGTGCGACAGGTGCGGCCGGTGGTGGAAGACGCGCAAGCAGTTCATTAAATCTGTTATCGAGCTTTGTTTCGAACGTCTTCTCAAGGCCAGTGATCTTCTCCATGGCCTCTTCAAAATTGTTCAGCACATCTTGTACCTGTTCAGTCATCATTTGCTGAAACTTATCATGAAGCTCCTTGTTCGATAAGTTCTCCCAGTCAATCTCGTCGGCTTGTGATCCTGGCATGGTTAGCAGCAATAGAAACACACAAGAATATGATCCTACAGACTACTAAGAAGTGGTGGTGGTGTATCACAAATCCGTCAAGCAAATCTCAAATTCTTACCAGTTCTTACCCAGCAGCAGGCGGTGATCGGCAACCGTTGTAGTCAAAAAAACTCTCAAAGCTTGGATAGAGCGATTACCAGGGAGAGTCAAACACACGACGTAGATGTATGTGGAGCTGGGAAGGCTTATTGTATGGTAGCAAAAAGGGTCAGCAATAATCAATTCAGAGATGCAAAGTTGAATAAACGCACAACGACGGTACTGTGCTGGTCCTAGGCTAGACTGTGCTAGAGACGCGAGTCTAGAACACCAACAAAATCACGGCGCGGCACGGAAACAAGGGAAAAGCACACTCTGAAAAAAAAAATCGCTCTTCTTCTTCTTTTTTTTTGCGCTCTTTTTTTTTCTTTTGCGCTGCTTTTTTTTTTGCGAAAAATCACTATAATGGCGAGTGTCTCAAAACTCTTCCTAGCTCAAACGGACAGGATGGGCACAAAATTTTTTCGACCAATTTTTTTTTTTCGACTGCCCGGACACAAAAACTGGAAACGGGTCAAAAAAAACTTCCTATAATGGCACCTGTCTCAAAACACTCAGAAACACCTAAAAATAGGATAGCCAGAAATTTTTTCGAAAAATGCGTTTTCGAAAAAATTAGGGCCAAAACGGAGCGTGGCTACCCGACTCTTTTTTTTTTGAAACCTACTCCGGCAAGGAAACACGAATCAGAATCTAGATGGATCTTGAAAACAAACCTAATATGCAAGGAACTCGGATTGGTGGTGGATATATGGTGGTGGTATATGGCAGCGGTGGTGGTAGCGGTGGTAGTATATGGATATGGATCGGTGGTGGTATATGGACACGGATTGGTGGTGGTATATGGATACGGATTCGGAGCGGTGGCGGATAAGCGGTGGTGGTAGATGGCAGGGGCGATGATGATGGTGCGGCGGCGGCGTGACAACTTATGACCAGAACTCGAAACTCTAAAAGACTAGACTCTAAGACCAGCAACTAGACACGACGATGCAACCGCAAATTCAACAAAGCAAAACCCTAAAAAGATTATGCAAAGGCTCAGATTGGTTCGGATATGATGAACTAACCCTAATTTTTTTTGTGGCTTTTTCGTGGACTGTAGGTATGAAGAACAGACTCGATCTAAACTACGAAAAACTGTAAAATCTCACCGAGCAACCTGGAAATCTGATACCACTTGATAGAGGCGAGGGTCCCGATCTTTCGATGAGATGGTGGATTTCGCTTTGGTGGAAGTCGACTTTGACGATCCGACTACGAACGTGCGAGGACGTCGCGCCTTAGCAATCGCTAAACCAACTCCGAGAGGTTATTGACCACGCCGGAGCACGATCAACCTGACCACGAGGGTCTGTTTCCTGCGAGCAAACGAAGAACAAGCAAGAAACTGAGATTGCAATCTGGATATTGCGAATATAAGATGAAAGCTTTATTGATCAAGGTGGGGTTGTGTGACGCCTTTGTCTGGTCGTTGAACACAAACGAAGTACGCGAAGTTGCAGCTATGGCGAACTTTTAATCTAAACAAAACCCAAAGTCTAAACGATGCCCTAAGGGCTGTATATATGGAGGAAGAGGGGGGAATTTCGTGGCCCTTGGTGGAGGAGTCCGAAATCAACCCTATCTCTTGTTTCCCCACACATACGGACTCTAAAAATAGCCTATACTTATGTATTTCGAAATTACATGGGCCTGGCCCAATAATAAGGTGACGCAGCACCTAAAATAGCCTCGGGACGAAATTTATGAAGTGGCATCTTGTATATTTCGTCCAAGGCTTCATGCACCCATTATGGTGGCTTCAAAGTCCTGAAATCATCACTTGTAACTCCGTTCTTGTTCCCCTTGCGCATGCCATCATCTCCATGCTTGTTCTTGCTCCAATGTTCATCCTTCTCCAAGCTAGGCCCTTCATTTGTAAGCAAAACAAATGTATCCAATTGATAGAGGCGGAGGTGTCCCGTCTTTCGATGAGATGGTGGATTTCGCTTTGGTGGAAGTCGACTTTGACGATCCGACTACGAACGTGCGAGGACGTCGCGCCTTAGCAATCGCTAAACCAACTCCGAGAGGTTATTGACCACGCCGGAGCACGATCAACCTGACCACGAGGGTCTGTTTCCTGCGAGCAAACGAAGAACAAGCAAGAAACTAAGATTGCAATCTGGATATTGCGAATATAAGATGAAAGCTTTATTGATCAAGGTGGGGTTCTGTGACGCCTTTGTCTGGTCGTTGAACACAAACGAAGTATGCGAAGTTGCAGCTATGGCGAACTTTTAATCTAAACAAAACCCCAAAGTCTAAACGATGCCCTAAGGGCTGTATATATGGAGGAAGAGGGGGGAATTTCGTGGCCCTTGGTGGAGGGGTCCGAAATCAACCCTATCTCTTGTTTCCCCACACATACGGACTCTAAATATAGCCTATACTTATGTATTTCGAAATTACATGGGCCTGGCCCAATAATAAGGTGACGCAGCACCTAAAATAGCCTCGGGACGAAATTTATGAAGTGGCATCTTGTATATTTCGTCCAAGGCTTCATGCACCCATTATGGTGGCTTCAAAGTCCTGAAATCATCACTTGTAACTCCGTTCTTGTTCCCCTTGCGCATGCCATCATCTCCATGCTTGTTCTTGCTCCAATGTTCATCCTTCTCCAAGCTAGGCCCTTCATTTGTAAGCAAAACAAATGTATCCAATTTAGGCAGCATCATATTCTCATGAACATTAGAATCATTACCAAGAAACGAAAGTACCTGGTAATTTAGTTGGCGTGCACGAGCTCTAGTAATTGGTCCAGTATGTATAGCAGCAGGGGCTGTGGGTGTAACAATTGTATTGATGTCCTCATCAAACGTTCTGTGCGCGTCATCATAGACGGAGGGAGCTGCAACAACTTGGCTAGCATGGAGCTTGTGGAGAAGCTTTCTCTCACCACAAGACCACATCCACATCCTTACTACATCCAATGGTTCAACAACAGCGGCAAGGTTAAGGTAACACGTACTGTTCGTGTGCATTTTAGTATCTCTACATATGCTGATTATGTTGATTGTGATGTGGTACCTATGCAAGCATGTTCCTTATTACTTGGTAGACCATGGCAATTTGATAAAAATTCTGTACACCATGGTAGAAACAATCACTATACTCTTGTTCATAAGGATAAAAATATTACTTTGCTTCCTATGACTCCTGATTCCATTTTGAAAGATGATATTAATAGAGCTAATAAAACAAAACAGGAGACGAATAAGAGTGAAAATCAGATTGTGGCAAAAGAATTTGAGCAACAAATGAAGCCTAATAATAAACCATCTAGTGTTGCTTCTGAAATTAAATTGAAAAGTGCATGTTTATTTGCCACCAAATCTGATATTGATGAGCTAGATTTCACCAAATCTGTTTGCTATGCTTTTGTGTGCAAAGAGGCATTATTTTCATTCGAGGACGTGCCTTCCTCTTTGCCTCCTGCTGTCACTAACATTTTGCAGGAGTTCGCTGACGTCTTTCCACAAGACGTGCCACCGGGATTACCGCCTATTCTGATGAGGACATCAATACAATTGTTACACCCACAGCCCCTGCTGCTATACATACTGGACCAATTACTAGAGCTCGTGCACGCCAACTAAATTACCAGGTACTTTCGTTTCTTGGTAATGATTCTAATGTTCATGAGAATATGATGCTGCCTAAATTGGATACATTTGTTTTGCTTACAAATGAAGGGCCTAGCTTGGAGAAGGATGAACATTGGAGCAAGAACAAGCATGGAGATGATGGCATGCGCAAGGGGAACAAGAACGGAGTTACAAGTGATGATTTCAGGACTTTGAAGCCACCATAATGGGTGCATGAAGCCTTGGACGAAATATACAAGATGCCACTTCATAAATTTCGTCCCGAGGCTATTTTAGGTGCTGCGTCACCTTATTATTGGGCCAGGCCCATGTAATTTCGAAATACATAAGTATAGGCTATTTTTAGAGTCCGTATGTGTGGGAAAACAAGAGATAGGGTTGATTTCGGACTCCTCCACCAAGGGCCACGAAATTCCCCCCCTCTTCCTCCATATATACAGCCCTTAGGGCATCGTTTAGACTTTGGGTTTTGTTTCGATTAAAAGTTCGCCATAGCTGCAACTTCGCGTACTTCGTTTGTGTTCAACGACCAGGCAAAGGCGTCACAGAACCCCACCTTGATCAATAAAGCTTTCATCTTATATTCGCAATATCCAGATTGCAATCTTAGTTTCTTGCTTGTTCTTCGTTTGCTCGCAGGAAACAGACCCTCGTGGTCAGGTTGATCGTGCTCCGGCGTGGTCAATAACCTCTCGGAGTTGGTTTAGCGATTGCTAAGGCGCGACGTCCTCGCACGTTCGTAGTCGGATCGTCAAAGTCGACTTCCACCAAAGCGAAATCCACCATCTCATCGAAAGACGGGACACCTTTGCCTCTATCAAGATGATGAGGACATCAATACAATTGTTACACCCACAGCCCCTGCTGCTATACATACTGGACCAATTACTAGAGCTCGTGCACGTCAACTAAATTACCAGGTACTTTCATTTCTTGGTAATGATTCTAATGTTCATGAGAATATGATGCTGCCTAAATTGGATACATTTGTTTTGCTTACAAATGAAGGGCCTAGCTTGAAGAAGGATGAACATTGGAGCAAGAACAAGCATGGAGATGATGGCATGCGCAAGGGGAACAAGAACGGAGTTACAAGTGATGATTTCAGGACTTTGAAGCCACCATAATGGGTGCATGAAGCCTTGGACGAAATATACAAGATGCCACTTCATAAATTTCGTCCCGAGGCTATTTTAGGTGCTGCGTCACCTTATTATTGGGCCAGGCCCATGTAATTTCGAAATACATAAGTATAGGCTATTTTTAGAGTCCGTATGTGTGGGGAAACAAGAGATAGGGTTGATTTCGGACCCCTCCACCAAGGGCCACGAAATTGCCCCTCTTCCTCCATATATACAGCCCTTAGGGCATCGTTTAGACTTTGGGTTTTGTTTAGATTAAAAGTTCGCCATAGCTGCAACTTCGCGTACTTCGTTTGTGTTCAACGACCAGACAAAGGCGTCACAGAACCCCACCTTGATCAATAAAGCTTTCATCTTATATTCGCAATATCCAAATTGCAATCTTAGTTTCTTGCTTGTTCTTCGTTTGCTCGCAGGAAACAGACCCTCGTGGTCAGGTTGATTGTGCTCCGGCGTGGTCAATAACCTCTCGGAGTTGGTTTAGCGATTGCTAAGGCGCGACGTCCTCGCACGTTCGTAGTCGGATCGTCAAAGTCGACTTCCACCAAATCGATATCCATCATCTCATCGAAAGACGGGACACCTCCACCTCTATCAAGTGGTATCAGATTTCCAGGTTGCTCGGTGAGATTTTACAGTTTTTCGTAGTTTAGATCGAGTCTGTTCTTCATACCTACAGTCCACGAAAAAGCCACAAAAAAAATTAGGGTTAGTTCATCATATCCGAACCAATCTGAGCCTTTGCATAATCTTTTTAGGGTTTGCTTTGTTGAATTTGCGGTTGCATCGTCGGTCTAGTTGCTGGTCTTAGCGTCTAGTCTTTTAGAGTTTCGAGTTCTGGTCATAAGTTGTCACGCCGCCGCCGCACCATCATCATCGTCCCTGCCATCTACCACCACCGCTCCGAATCCGTATCCATATACCACCACCAATCCGTGCCCATATACCACCACCGATCCATATCCATATACTACCACCGCTACCACCACCGCTGCCATATACCACCACCATATATCCACCACCAATCCGAGTTCCTTGCTTATTAGGTTTGTTTTCGGGATCCATCTAGATTCCGATTCGTGTTTCCTTGCCGGAGTAGGTTTCGGAAAAAAAAAGCAGCGCAAAAAAAAGAGCGCAAAAAAAAAGAGCGAAAAAAATAATTCAGAGTGTGCTTTTCCCTTGTTTACGTGCCGCGCCGTGATTTTATTGGTGTTCTAGGCTCGCGTCTCTAGCACAGTCTAGCCTAGGACCAGCACAGTACCGTCGTTGAGCGTTTATTCAACTTTGCATCTCTGAATTGATTATTGCTGACCCTTTTTGCTACCATACTATAAGCCTTCCCAGCTCCACATACATCTACGTCGTGTGTTTGACTCTCCCTGGTAATCGCTCTATCCAAGCTTTGAGAGTTTTTGACTACAACGGTTGCCGATCACCGCCTGCTGCTGGGTAAGAACTGGTAAGAATTTGAGATTTGCTTGACGGATTTGTGGTACACCACCACCACTTCTTAGTAGTCTGTAGGATCATATTCTTGTGTGTTTCTATTGCTGCTAACCATGCCAGGATCACAAGCCGATGAGATTGACTGGGAGAATTTATCGAACAAGGAGCTTCATGATAAGTTTCAGCAAATGCTGACTGAACAGGTACAAGATGTGCTGAACAATTTTGAAGAGGCCATGGAGAAAATCACTGGCCTTGAGAAGACGTTCGAAACAAAGCTCGATAACAGATTTAATGAACTGCTTGCGCGTCTTCCACCACCGGCTGCACCTGTCGCACCTCTGCAACAACAACAACTACGCCCCCTTCCGCATCAGTATGGACGAGCACAGCGTGTTCCTATTGTGCCAGGACAAAATTCTGGTGCCGCTGTTACTGCTGTTGGTGCTTCTTTGGCTCCTGCTACTGCTCCTGCTGGTACCCAGGAGGATGATGAGTATGCGGGCGATTATGAGGATGAGGTTGATCAAAATCAGATCTACGAGCAGCCACCAGCACCACCACCAGCAGGTCGACCTCAGGTATATATTCGTAATGGTAGGCCTGCACCACCACCTCAGGTACGAGATGATGTCCATATTCCTAAACTGAAATTGAATATTCCACCATTTGAGGGTAGATATGTTCCTGATATATATCTTACTTGGGAGTTAGAAACTGAACAACGATTTACATGTTTACAATATCCTGAGGAGAGACGAGTTGCTGCTGCTGTTTGTGCTTTCACTAGTTTTGCATGTGTATGGTGGTCTGAACATTGTAGATTATATCCTATTCCAACTACTTGGGCTGCTTTGAAAACTGCTATGCGTACACGTTGGGTTCCACCATATTATCAACGTGAATTGCTTCAAAAATTGCAGCGTTTAAGACAAGGAAAAAATTATGTAGAAGAATATTATCAGGAATTACAAACTGGCATGATTCGATGTGGTATTGTTGAGGAGAATGAAGCTATGCTTGCACGTTTTCTGGGTGGATTAAATAGAGAGATTCAGACCATTCTAGACTATAAGGAGTATACTAATATCACTCGTTTATTCCATCTTGCTTGTAAAGCTGAACGTGAAGTGCAGGATCGACAAGCATTGGCGCGAACTAACTTTTCTGCAGGCCGACCTTCCTCAGGGACGCCGCGTGCATCTTCTACTTCAACTGCACCAGCACCTCAATCAGGTGCCTCCTACAGCCGTGATACAAGAAAACAGGAACAACCACCATTATCTGCCAAGAGCGCACCTGCGGGGCCTGCACAGCGTTCTTCTTCTTCCATGGCATCAACAGGGCACACAAGTGATATTATTTGTCGTTGTTGTAAGGGAGGAGGTCATTATGCGAGGGAATGCAAATCTCCGCGTGTGATGATTGCTACCGCGGATGGTGGATATGAGTCCGCTAGTGACTATGATGAGGAGACATTGGCTCTTATTACACGTGAAGAACATGGTGGAGATGATTCTGATCATGAGACGCAATACATGGCTCCTGAAGACGCTGACAGGTATGAATGTTTAGTTGCTCAACGTGTTTTGAGTGTGCAGGTCACACAAGCTGAGCAAAATCAGAGGCACAATTTGTTCCATACCAAGGGAGTTGTGAAGGAACGTTCTGTGCGCGTCATAATAGACGGAGGGAGCTACAACAACTTGGCTAGCATGGAGATGGTGGAGAAGCTTTCTCTCACCACAAGACCACATCCACATCCTTACTATATCCAATGGTTCAACAACAGCGGCAAGGTTAAGGTAACACGTACTGTTCGTGTGCATTTTAGTATCTCTACATATGCTGATTATGTTGATTGTGATGTGGTACCTATGCAAGCATGTTCCTTATTACTTGGTAGACCATGGCAATTTGATAAAAATTCTGTACACCATGGTAGAAACAATCACTATACTCTTGTTCATAAGGATAAAAATATTACTTTGCTTCCTATGACTCCTGATTCCATTTTGAAAGATGATATTAATAGAGCTAATAAAGCACAACAGGAGAAGAATAAGAGTGAAAATCAGATTGTGGCAAAAGAATTTGAGCAACAAATGAAGCCTAATAATAAACCATCTAGTGTTGGTTCTGAAATTAAATTGAAAAGTGCATGTTTATTTGCCACCAAATCTGATATTGATGAGCTAGATTTCAGTAAATCTGTTTGCTATGCTTTTGTGTGCAAAGAGGCATTATTTTCATTCGAGGACGTGCCTTCCTCTTTGCCTCCTGCTGTCACTAACATTTTGCAGGAGTTCGCTGACGTTTTTCCACAAGACGTGCCACCGGAATTACCGCCTATTCGAGGGATTGAGCATCAGATTGACTTAATTCCCGGTGCTTCACTGCCAAACCGTGCACCATACCGTACCAATCCAGAGGAGACGAAGGAGATTATGCGTCAAGTACAAGAGCTTCTCGACAAAGGTTATATACGCGAATCCCTTAGTCCTTGTGCTGTTCCTATTATTCTAGTGCCGAAAAAGGATGGTACATCACGTATGTGTGTTGATTGTAGAGGCATTAATAATATTACTATTCGTTATCGTCATCCTATTCCTAGGCTAGATGATGTGCTTGATGAATTGAGTGGCTCTACAATATTCTCCAAAGTTGATTTGCGTAGTGGCGACCATCAAATTCGTATGAAATTGGGAGATGAATGGAAAACAGCATTTAAAACTAAGTTTGGATTATATGAGTGGTTAGTCATGCCTTTTGGGTTAACTAATGCACCTAGTACTTTCATGAGATTAATGAACGAAGTTTTACGTGTTTTCATTGGACGATTTGTGGTAGTTTACTTTGATGACATATTGATTTATAGCAGATCTTTGGAAGAACATTTGGAACATTTACGTGTTGTTTTTATTGCTCTACGTGATGCACGTTTGTTTGGTAACCTTGGGAAGTGCACCTTTTGCACCGACCGAGTATCTTTTCTTGGCTATGTTGTTACTCCACAGGGAATTGAAGTTGATAAAGCTAAGATTGAAGCTATTGAGAGTTGGCCGCAGCCCAAAACGGTCACACAAGTGAGGAGTTTTCTTGGCCTCGCTGGATTCTATAGGCGTTTTGTGAGAGATTTCAGCACCATTGCTGCACCTCTCAATGAGCTTACAAAGAAAGATGTACCTTTTCTTTGGGGTACTGCACAGGAAGAAGCCTTCACGGTATTGAAAGATAAGTTGACACATGCTCCTTTACTCCAACTTCCTGATTTTAATAAGACTTTTGAGCTTGAATGTGATGCTAGTGGAATTGGATTAGGAGGTGTGTTATTACAAGATGGCAAACCTGTTGCATACTTTTCTGAAAAATTGAGTGGGCCTAGTCTGAATTATTCTACTTATGATAAAGAATTATATGCTCTTGTTCGGACTTTAGAAACATGGCAACATTATTTATGGCCCAAAGAATTTGTTATACATTCTGATCATGAATCTTTGAAACATATTAAAAGTCAAGCTAAACTGAATCGTACACATGCTAAATGGGTTGAATTCATTGAGACTTTCCCTTATGTCATTAAACACAAGAAGGGAAAAGAAAATGTTATTGCTGATGCATTGTCTCGTCGCTATACTATGCTTTCACAACTTGACTTCAAAATATTTGGTTTGGAGACCATCAAAGATCAATATGTGCATGATGCTGATTTTAAAGATGTAATGCAGAATTGTAAAGAAGGAAGAATGTGGAACAAGTTTGTTGTTAACGATGGATTTGTGTTTCGTGCTAACAAGCTATGCATTCCAGCTAGCTCCGTTCGTCTTTTGTTGTTGCAGGAGGCGCATGGAGGAGGATTAATGGGACACTTTGGCGTGAAGAAGACGGAGGACGTACTTGCTACACATTTCTTTTGGCCAAAGATGAGACGGGATGTTGAGCGTTTTATTGCTCGCTGCACTACATGTCAAAAAGCTAAGTCACGACTCAATCCGCATGGTTTATATATGCCTTTGCCTGTACCTAGTGTTCCTTGGGAGGATATATCTATGGACTTTGTTTTAGGTTTACCTCGAACAAAGAAGGGGAGGGATAGCATATTTGTTGTCGTGGATAGATTCTCGAAAATGGCACACTTTATACCATGTCATAAAAGCGATGATGCTGTTAATGTTGCTGATTTGTTCTTTCGTGAAATTATTCGCTTGCATGGTGTGCCAAATACTATTGTTTCAGATCGTGATACTAAATTTCTTAGCCACTTTTGGAGATGTTTATGGGCTAAGTTGGGGACTAAACTGCTTTTTAGTACTACTTGTCACCCCCAAACTGATGGACAAACTGAAGTAGTCAATAAAACGTTGTCTACTATGCTTAGGGCTGTTTTGAAGAATAATAAGAAAATATGGGAGGAATGCTTGCCTCATATTGAATTTGCTTATAATCGTTCATTGCATTCTACTACTAAGATGTGCCCTTTTGAAGTTGTGTATGGTTTCCTACCTCGTGCACCTATTGATTTGTTGCCTCTTCCATCTTCGGAGAAGGTTAATTTTGATGCTAAACAACGTGATGAATTGATTTTAAAAATGCATGAGTTAACTAAGGAAAACATTGAGCGTATGAATGCTAAATATAAACTTGCTGGAGATAAGGGTAGAAAACATGTTGTGTTTGCACCTGGAGATCTTGTTTGGTTACATTTGCGTAAGGATAGATTTCCTGATTTGCGTAAATCAAAGTTAATGCCACGTGCTGATGGTCCCTTTAAGGTGTTAGAGAAAATAAATGATAATGCATATAAACTTGAGCTGCCTGCAGATTTTGGGGTTAGTACCACTTTTAACACTGCAGATTTGAAGCCTTATTTGGGTGAGGAAGATGAACTTCCGTCAAGGACGACTTCATTTCAAGAAGGGGAGGATGATGAGGACATCAATACAATTGTTACACCCACAGCCCCTGCTGCTATACATACTGGACCAATTACTAGAGCTCATGCACGCCAACTAAATTACAAGGTACTTTCGTTTCTTGGTAATGATTCTAATGTTCATGAGAATATGATGCTGCCTAAATTGGATACATTTGTTTTGCTTACAAATGAAGGGCCTAGCTTGGAGAAGGATGAACATTGGAGCAAGAACACGCATGGAGTTGATGGCATGCGCAAGGGGATCAAGAACGGAGTTACAAGTGATGATTTCAGGACTTTGAAGCCGCCATAAGGAGTGCATGAAGCCTTGGACGAAATATACAAGATGCCACTTCATAATATTCGTCCATAGGCTATTCTAGGTGCTGCGTCACCTTATTAATGGGCCAGGCCCATGTAATTTCGAAATACTGAAGTATAGGCTATTTTTAGAGTCCGTATGTGTGGAGAAACAAGCGTTAGGGTTGGTTTCGGACCCCACCCTCAAGGGCCACGAAATTCCCCCCTCTTCCTCCATATATACAGCCCTTAGGGCATCGTTTAGACTTCGGGTTTTGTTTAGATTAAAAGTTCGCCATAGCTGCAACTTCGCGTACTTCATTTGTGTCCAACGACCAGACCAAGACGTCACAGAACCCCACCTTGATCAATAAAGCTTTCATCTTATATTCGCAATATCCAGATTGCAATCTCAGTTTCTTGCTTGTTCTTCGTTTGCTCGCAGGAAACAGACCCTCGTGGTCAGGTTGATCGTGCTCCGGCGTGGTCAATAACCCTCGGAAGTTGGTTTAGCGGTTGCTAAGGCACGACGTCTCGCACGTTCGTAGTCGGATCGTCAAGGTCGACTCCCACAGAAAACGATAGCCACCATCTCATCGAAACATCGGGACACCTTAGCCTCTATCATAATGGAGCAACAATTTGGAATAGCTCCAAGTGGAACATGGTAGCAGCATCTATGATATGACATAAATTTTTGCAAAATACATAGGGATCTGAATATGGCAAGACCCGTTGACTACAACATCTCTCACAAGCATAACATGATCAAACCTAGAACTCTTTGAGTGTTTATCACATAGTGATGTGAACTAGATCATTGAGTCTAGTAGACTCTGATAGAGGCTAAGGTGTCCCGATGTTTCGATGAGATGGTGGCTATCGTTTTCTGTGGGAGTCGACCTTGACGATCCGACTACGAACGTGCGAGACGTCGCGCCTTAGCAATCGCTAAACCAACTTCCGAGGGTTATTGACCATGCCGGAGCACGATCAACCTGACCACGAGGGTCTGTTTCCTGCGAGCAAACGAAGAACAAGCAAGAAACTGATGAGGACATGACTATCTTGGATATGACCAAAAACATCGCATATATGCATATTTGTCAAGTGATTTCTAGTGCAAACTATTCAATAATCTATTTATGTTATCCAGAACAAAAATACTTCACACACTTTTGTGTTTTGTCTAATTGCAGGTGTATGAGACATTTGTACAATCCACATATGAAGATAAGGAATAAAGAGATGTTTATTTGCTGTCCAAAAAGTTCTCTCACGTCACTTTTGGCCCAAGAGAAGATAGAGTCCAAGTTTCTCACGTTCTGGATTCAGATTCGGACTGCACAGACATACCTGACTCAAAACGCACACAAGTTTTTCATACGGACTCCGAATTGGGTGATTCTTCTTTTGTTGGAAACTAGATTTCGTGCACTTTCCAACCCAATTGGAATCACCTTCAAATTCGTCCGGAGCGTTGAGTTGTGGATGAAACAATCTGATGCTGCAGCAGAATCCGAGTCAAACTACAAGTCCAAAGGTGTTACATCACCTCCACTTGGGCCCATTGGCCTTGTACGACCTAGATTTAGTTTTAGGCTGCCTTGGGACGTCCTCCCACCTCCTTGGCCGCCACCCCTTGCTCCTATATAAGTAGATCCATCTAGTAGCTTTTTTGCTTGGGATTTGTTTAGTTAAAAGTTAGCCATTGCAACTTCGTGTGCTTCGTTTGTGTCCAACGACCAGACCAAGACCACTTTTCGGATCCCCACCATTATCAATACTTCATACATATTCGCAATATCCAGATTGCAATCTTAGTTTCTTGCTTGTTCTTCGGTTGCTCGCAGGAAACAGACCCTCGTGGTCAGGTTGATCGTGCTCCGGCGTGGTCAATAACCTCTCGAAGTTGGTTTAGCGATTGCTAAGGCACAACGTCGTTGCACGTTTGTAGTCGGATCGTCAAAGTCGTCTCCACCAAATCGATAGTTATCATCTCATCGAAAGATCGGGACACCCCGCCTCTATCAAGTGGTATCAGTTTTCAGGTTGCTCGGTGAGAATTTCCAGTTTTCCTAGATTAGATTTATTTTCGTAAAAAATCCACAAAAAAGAGTTAGATCTATTCATCCTTTATCCAAGCCAGTCTGAGCCTTTGCAATTTTCTATTCATTGCTTGCATATTTGAATTATCGGTTGCATCGTCGTGTAAGTTGCTGGTCTTAGCGTCTAGGTCCTTTAGAGTTTCGAGTTCTATTCACATTAGTCACGCCGCCGCTGCATCATTATCCCTTCCGCTGTCCACCATCCCATCTATTAATTTCCACCACGTGCTACGCACTGTTCATTGTCATAATCATAGTTGAGGTCATTCACATCTTCGCCTGATCCAATCTGCATCTTATCTAGTTTGTCTTGGAAAGAAAAAAAAAGATAGAGAAAAAAAAAGAGAAAAAAGGAAAGAAAAAAAGAAAAAGAGAGAGAAGAAAAAGAAAAAAAATGCGTGAGAAAAAAAAAGAGAGAAGAAAAAAAATTTGGATCTATCTAGAATCAATCTCGTACCTGAATTCGGATTGGAATCTGTTTTGCGCACTGTTCAGTAAAACAGGTGTATCTTCCTCATACGAAGTCCGTTTTGGCTCCGTGAGTACTCAAATTGAAGCTAGCAACGAGCCGCATCTAAATAGTTGCAGAAGCTAGTTCAATATTTGACACCTCAAAATCGGCTTTTAAATAGGTCTTTTTGCCCTCCGAAGTTCGTGAACACAGCTTGTTCCAATTTTTCAGGCCAGTTTTAGAATTCTTTGACTCCTCATATCAACTCGGAATTGAGTGATTCTTTTTGCATTGGAAAGCTTGAGTTAGTAGCATTCTTTGAAAGAATTTATCCGAAAATTGTCTCAAACTTTTCAAGAGGAAAGTTGGAGGGAGAGTTGTTGTATATCCTGCTTGGCAGTTGTTTTTCATCATTATTTTCACTGCCGTTGTGATCTTCACTTATATCTTGCTGTCATGAGCTACTTAGTATCCTTCATTGATGCTAGTTGTGCTACGCCGTGACCTCATTAGTGTTCTAGGCTCGCGTCTCTATCCGGTCTAGCCTAGGACCAGCATAGTACCGTCGTTGAGCGTTTATTCAACATTGCATCTTTGAATTGATTATTGCTAATCTTTTGCTACCATATATAGCCAACCCAGCTCCACATATTTCTACACCGTGTATACGTACGCTCCCCTGGCAATCGCTTTACTCAATATTCGGAGTTACTTGACACCGCTGGTTGCCGATCACCGCCTGCTGCATGGTAAGAACTTGTAAGACATTGATATTTGCTTTACTGTGAGCGTTTTACCACCACATCCTAGTAGTTATAGGAACATTATTTTTGGGTTTTGTTTCTTGTTCTACTAATCATGACAGGATCCAGAGTCAATTTATGGGCTTTGTCGATCGTGGGAGACGTGCCACCACCTTTGCAAATACCACAATCGTCACGAGAGGTGCACAAACATCCAAATGCACATGATCAGGTTAATGTATCTATACCACCATTTAATGGCCGTTTTAAACCTGCTTTATATATTGAATGGGAGTTTGACATAAAAACATTATTCGCTTCCCATAATTTCGATGAACATAAAAAGGTTAAGGTTGCGGTTGGTTCTTTCACTGGTTACGCTTTGGTTTGGTGGAGTGAATATTGTCGGTTACACCCTGATTATATACCTACTACTTGGGATGATTTGAAACTTGCCATGCGACATACTTTCGTCCCTGCTTATTATACTCGTGACATGATTAAAAAGTTGCAACACTTAAAACAAGGTAGTGAAACTGTAACAAAATATTATGATGATTTACAAACTACCTTGTTGCATTCCTCTTTAGAAGAAAGTGAAGATGATTTTATGGATAGATTTTGGGGAGGATTAAACCGTGATATTCAAGAGATACTAATTCATGAAGAGTGTTATCCTATGGACCATTTGTTTCATCTTGCTTGCAAAGCTGAACAGGAAATAAAACGACGTGTTGGCCACGAGGAGAACAAGCGCACGGTGCACATTCCAAGAGTTGATATGATTGTTCCTTCAACTACTAAGCATACTATGACAACCGCATCCGTTGTTGTCAGGACTACATCACCTCCACCATGTGACACATCGCCCCCGAGAGTGGCTACATCATCTGAGTTGATCATAAGAGGTAATGACAAAGGTACTGATCTTCCATCTCTACATGAGAATGATGAATGCCTTGTCAATTTGAATGCACCATCTGATGAGCTACCCACTACTTTGATCACACCACCTATTTTAGAGGACTACGTTGATAATTTGACTTTGCCATGTGATCAAACAACTGAAATACCAACATTTTTGAGTGCACCCATTGAATTAACTATTGATGCAAAAGAACCAATGTTTAATCATTTTGATATGACCTCTAATCTTGGTGATGATTCTGTGTTGAATGACTTATTGCATGTTTGCTTATTTAAGCATGTTGTAGCATGTAAATTTGATGCAAGTAAGGTTTATTCACCAATGTTGGGATGGTTTAATGATGAACATTGTCAATCTTTTGAAATGAGTAAGAGCTTCACTTATATGTGCAAACTGAGTTGCAATATTTTCATGCCTTCTACTTCTTGTGCTAATTTTTTGGCTTTAGATTTTATGAACTATGCAAGTTACTCATCTATTCATGTGTCATATATGCAAAAATCAAGGGAAGTAAAAATGGATGACATATACATATACAACATGTACACCTTGTCTCTTTTGTTAGCCACATTTCAGATTAAGCAACGCCGAGGACGGCTTTATTTTCAAGAAGGGGAGGATGATGAGGACATGACTATCTTGGATATGACCAAAAACATCGCATATATGCATATTTGTCAGGTAATTTCTAGTGCAAACTATTCAATAATCTATTTATGTTATCCAGAACAAAAATACTTCACACACTTTTGTGTTTTGTCTAATTGCAGGTGTATGAGACATTTGTACAATCCACATGTGAAGATAAGGAATAAAGAGATGTTTATTTGCTGTCCAAAAAGTTCTCTCACGTCACTTTTGGCCCAACACAAGATAGAGTCCAAGTTTCTCACGTTCTGGATTCAGATTCGGACTGCACAGACATACCTGACTCAAAACGCACACAAGTTTTTCATACAGACTCCGAATTGGGTGATTCTTCTTTTGTTGGAAACTAGATTTTGTGCACTTTCCAACCCAATTGGAATCACCTTCAAATTCGTCCGGAGCGTTGAGTTATGGATGAAACAATCTGATGCTGCAGCAGAATCCGAGTCAAACTACAAGTCCAAAGGTGTTACATCACCTCCACTTGGGCCCATTGGCCTTGTACGACCTAGATTTAGTTTTAGGCTGCCTTGGGACGTCCTCCCACCTCCTTGGCCGCCACCCCTTGCTCCTATATAAGTAGATCCATCTAGTAGCTTTTTGCTTGGGATTTGTTTAGTTAAAAGTTAGCCATTGCAACTTCGTGTGCTTCGTTTGTGTCCAACGACCAGACCAAGACCACTTTTCGGATCCCCACCATTATCAATACTTCATACATATTCGCAATATCCAGATTGCAATCTTAGTTTCTTGCTTGTTCTTCGGTTGCTCGCAGGAAACAGACAACCTCTCGGAGTTGGTTTAGCGATTGCTAAGGCACAACGTCGTTGCACGTTTGTAGTCGGATCGTCAAAGTCGTCTCCACCAAATCGATAGTTATCATCTCATCGAAAGATCGGGACACACCGCCTCTATCAGAAACTGAGATTGCAATCGGGATATTGCGAATATAAGATGAAAGATTTATTGATCAAGGTGGGGATCTGTGACGTCTTGGTCTGGTCGTTGGACACAAACGAAGTACGTGAAGTTGCAGCTATGGCGAACTTTTAATCTAAACAAAACCCAAAGTCTAAACAATGCCCTAAGGGCTGTATATATGGAGGAAGAGGGGGGAATTTCGTGGCCCTTGAGGATGGGGTCCGAAACCAACCCTAACTCTTGTTTCCCCACACATACGGACTCTAAAAATAGCCTATACTTAAGTATTTCGAAATTACATGGGCCTGGCCCATTAATAAGGTGACGCAGCACCTAGAATAGCCTATGGACGAATATTATGAAGTGGCATCTTGTATATTTCGTCCAAGGCTTCATGCACTCCTTATGGCGGCTTCAAAGTCCTGAAATCATCACTTGTAACTCCGTTCTTGATCCCCTTGCGCATGCCCTCAACTCCATGCGTGTTCTTGCTCCAATGTTCATCCTTCTCCAAGCTAGGCCCTTCATTTGTAAGCAAAATAAATGTATCCAATTTAGGCAGCATCATAATCTCATGAACATTAGAATCATTACCAAGAAACGAAAGTACCTGGTAATTTAATTGGCGTGCGCAAGCTCTAGTAATTGGTCCAGTATATGTAACAGTAGGGGCAGTGGGTGTAACAATGGTATTGATGTCCTCATCATCCTCCCCTTCTTGAAATGAAGTCGTCCTCGACGGAAGCGCATCTTCCTCACCCAAATAAGGCTTCAAAGTGGGACTAACCCCAAAATCTACAGGTAGCTCAAGTTTATATGCATTATCATTTATTTTCTCTAACACCTTAAAAGGACCATCAACACGTGGAATTACTTTGATTTGCGCAGATTAGGAAATCTATCTTTACGCAAATGTAACCAAACAAGATCTCCAGCCGCAAACACAACATGCTTTCTACCCTTATCTCCAGCAAGTTTATATTTAGCATTCATACGCTCAATGTTTTCCTTAGTTAACTCATGCATTTTTAAAATCAATTCAGAACGTTCTTTAGCATCAAAATTAACCTTCTCTGAAGATGGAAGAGGCAACAAATCAATTGGTGCACGAGGTAGGAAACCATACACAATTTCAAAAGGGCACATCTTAGTAGTAGAATGCAATGAACGATTATAAGCAAATTCAATATGAGGCAAGCATTCTTCCCACATTTTCTTGTTATTCTTCAAAACAGCCCTAAGCATAGTAGACAATGTTCTATTGACTACTTCAGTTTGTCCATCAGTTTGGGGGTGACAAGTAGTACTAAAAAGCAGCTTAGTCCCCAACTTAGCCCACAAACATCTCCAAAAGTGGCTAAGAAATTTAGTATCACGATCTGAAACAATCGTATTTGGCACACCATGTAAGCGAATAATTTCACGAAAGAACAAATCAGCAACATTAACAGCATCATCGCTTTTATGACATGGTATAAAGTGTGCCATTTTCGAGAACCTATCCACGACAACAAATATGCTATCCCTCTGATGAGGACATCAATACAATTGTTACACCCACAGCCCCTGCTGCTATACATACTGGACCAATTACTAGAGCTCGTGCACGCCAACTAAATTACCAGGTACTTCCGTTTCTTGGTAATGATTCTAATGTTCATGAGAATATGATGCTGCCTAAATTGGATACATTTGTTTTGCTTACAAATGAAGGGCCTAGCTTGGAGAAGGATGAACATTGGAGCAAGAACAAGCATGGAGATGATGGCATGCGCAAGGGGAACAAGAACGGAGTTACAAGTGATGATTTCAGGACTTTGAAGCCACCATAATGGGTGCATGAAGCCTTGGACGAAATATACAAGATGCCACTTCATAAATTTCGTCCCGAGGCTATTTTAGGTGCTGCGTCACCTTATTATTGGGCCAGGCCCATGTAATTTCGAAATACATAAGTATAGGCTATTTTTAGAGTACGTATGTGTGGGGAAACAAGAGATAGTGATGAGGACATGACTACCTTGGATATGACCAAAAATATTGCATATATGCATATTTGTCAGGTGATTTCTAGTGCAAACTATTCAATAATCTATTATGTTATCCAGAACAAAAATACTTCACACACTTTTGTGTTTTGTCTAATTGCAGGTGTATGAGACATTTGTACAATCCACATATGAAGATAAGGAAGAAAGAGATGTTTATTTGCTGTCCAAAAAGTTCTCTCACGTCACTTTTGGCCCAAGAGAAGATAGAGCCCAAGTCTAATTTCAGGACTTTGAAGCCACCATAATGGGTGCATGAAGCCTTGGACGAAATATACAATATGCCACTTCATAAATTTCGTCCCGAGGCTATTTTAGGTGCTGCGTCACCTTATTATTGGGCCAGGCCCATGTAATTTCGAAATACATAAGTATAGGCTATTTTTAGAGTCCGTATGTGTGGGGAAACAAGAGATAGGGTTGATTTCGGACCCCTCCACCAAGGGCCACGAAATTCCCCCCTCTTCCTCCATATATACAGCCCTTAGGGCATCGTTTAGACTTTGGGTTTTGTTTAGATTAAAAGTTCGCCATAGCTGCAACTTCGCGTACTTCGTTTGTGTTCAACGACCAGACAAAGGCGTCACAGAACCCCACCTTGATCAATAAAGCTTTCATCTTATATTCGCAATATCCAGATTGCAATCTTAGTTTCTTGCTTGTTCTTCGTTTGCTCGCAGGAAACAGACCCTCGTGGTCAGGTTGATCGTGCTCCGGCGAGGTCAATAACCTCTCGGAGTTGGTTTAGCGATTGCTAAGGTGCGACGTCGTCGCACGTTCGTAGTCGGATCGTCAAAGTCGACTTCCACCAAAGCGGTATCCATCATCTCATCGAAAGACGGGACACCTTTGCCTCTATCAAGTGGTATCAGATTTCCAGGTTGCTCGGTGAGATTTTACAGTTTTTCGTAGTTTAGATCGAGTCTGTTCTTCATACCTACAGTCCACGAAAAAGCCACAAAAAAAATTAGGGTTAGTTCATCATATCCGAACCAATCTGAGCCTTTGCATAATCTTTTTAGGGTTTTGCTTTGTTGAATTTGCGGTTGCATCGTCGTTTCTAGTTGCTGGTCTTAGAGTCTAGTCTTTTAGAGTTTCGAGTTCTGGTCATAAGTTGTCACGCCGCCGCCGCACCATCATCATCACCCCTGCCATCTACCACCACCGCTTATCCGCCACCGCTTCGAATCCGTATCCATATACCACCACAGCTGTTATATACCACCACCGCTGCCATCTACCACCATATATCCACCACCAATCCGAGTTCTTGTCATATTAGGTTTATTTTTGAGATCCATCTAGATTCCGATTCGTGTTTCCTTGCCGGAGTAGGTTTCGGGGAAAAAAAAGAGAGCGAAAAGAAACATTTCAGAGTGTGCTTTTCCCTTGTTTACGTGCCGCGCCGTGATTTTGTTGGTGTTCTAGGCTCGCGTCTCTAGCACATTCTAGCCTAGGACCAGCACAGTACCGTCGTTGAGCGTTTATTCAACTTTGCATCTCTGAATTGATTATTGCTGACCATTTTTGCTACCATACTATAAGCTTTCCCAGCTTCACATACATCTACGTCGTGTGTTTGACTCTCCCTGGTAATCGCTCTATCCAAGCTTTGAGAGTTTTTGACTACAACGGTTGCCGATCACCGCCTGCTGCTGGGTAAGAACTGGTAAGAATTTGAGATTTGCTTGACGGATTTGTGATACACCACCACCACTTCTTAGTAGTCTGTACGATCATATTCTTGTGTGTTTCTATTGCTGCTAACCATGCCAGGATCACAAGCCGACGAGATTGACTGGGAGAACTTATCGAACAAGGAGCTTCATGATAAGTTTCAGCAAATGATGACTGAACAGGTACAAGATGTGCTGAACAATTTTGAAGAGGCCATGGAGAAGATCACTGGCCTTGAGAAGACGTTCGAAACAAAGCTCGATAACAGATTTAATGAACTGCTTGCGCGTCTTCCACCACCGGCTGCACCTGTCGCACCTCTG
Source organism: Triticum dicoccoides (assembly GCF_002162155.2). Classification (NCBI taxonomy): domain Eukaryota; kingdom Viridiplantae; phylum Streptophyta; class Magnoliopsida; order Poales; family Poaceae; genus Triticum; species Triticum dicoccoides. Next base: position 51,385 of record NW_021237970.1, on the reverse strand, counting down.
CAACAACAACAACTACGCCCCCTTCCGAATCAGTATGGACGAGCACAGCATGTTCCTATTGAGCCAGGACAAAATTCTGGTGCCGCTGCTACTGCTGTTGGTGTTTCTTTGGCTCCTGCTACTGCTGCTGCTGGTACCCAGGAGGATGATGAGTATGCGGGCGATTATGAGGATGAGGTTGATCAAAATCAGATCTACGAGCAGCCACCAGCACCACCACCAGCAGGTCGACCTCAGGTATATATTCGTAATGGTAGGCCTGCACCACCACCTCAGGTACGAGATGATGTCCATATTCCTAAACTGAAATTGAATATTCCACCATTTGAGGGTAGATATGTTCCTGATATATATCTTACTTGGGAGTTAGAAACTGAACAACGATTTACATGTTTACAATATCCTGAGGAGAGACGAGTTGCTGCTGCTGTTTGTGCTTTCACTAGTTTTGCATGTGTATGGTGGTCTGAACATTGTAGATTATATCCTATTCCAACTACTTGGGCTGCTTTGAAAACTGCTATGCGTACGCGTTGGGTTCCACCTTATTATCAACGTGAATTGCTTCAAAAATTGCAGCATTTAAGACAAGGGAAAAATTCTGTAGAAGAATATTATCAGGAATTACAAACTGGCATGATTAGATGTGGTATTGTTGAGGAGAATGAAGCTATGCTTGCACGTTTTCTGGGTGGATTAAATAGAGAGATTCAGACCATTCTAGACTATAAGGAGTATACTAATATCACTCGTTTATTCCATCTTGCTTGTAAAGCTGAACGTGAAGTGCAGGATCGACAAGCATTGGGGCGAGCTAACTTTTCTGCAGGCCGACCTTCATCATGGACACCACGTGCATCTTCTACTTCAACTGCACCAGCACCTCCATCCGGTGCCACCTCCAGCCGTGATACAAGAAAACAGGCACAACCACCATTATCTGCCAAGAGCGCACCTGCGGGGCCTGCACAGCGTTCTTCTTCTTCCATGGCATCAACAGGGCACACAAGTGATATTATTTGTCGTCGTTGTAAGGGAGGAGGTCATTATGCGAGGGAATGCAGATCTCCGCGTGTGATGATTGCTACCGCGGATGGTGGATATGAGTCCGCTAATGACTATGATGAGGAGACATTGGCTCTTATTACACGTGAAGAACATGGTGGAGATGATTCTGATCATGAGACGCAATACATGGCTCCTGAAGACGCTGACAGGTATGAATGTTTAGTTGCTCAACGTGTTTTGAGTGTGCAGGTCACACAAGCTGAGCAAAATCAGAGGCACAATTTGTTCCATACCAAGGGAGTTGTGAAGGAACATTCTGTGCGCGTCATAATAGACGGAGGGAGCTGCAACAACTTGGCTAGCATGGAGATGGTGGAGAAGCTTTCTCTCACCACAAGACCACATCCACATCCTTACTACATCCAATGGTTCAACAACAGCGGCAAGGTTAAGGTAACACGTACTGTTCGTGTGCATTTTAGTATCTCTACATATGCTGATTATGTTGATTGTGATGTGGTACCTATGCAAGCATGTTCCTTATTACTTGGTAGACCATGGCAATTTGATAAAAATTTTGTACACCATGGTAGAAACAATCACTATACTCTTGTTCATAAGGATAAAAATATTACTTTGCTTCCTATGACTCCTGATTCCATTTTGAAAGATGATACTAATAGAGCTAATAAAGCACAACAGGAGAAGAATAAGAGTGAAAATCAGATTGTGGCAAAAGAATTTGAGCAACAAATGAAGCCTAATAATAAACCATCTAGTGTTGGTTCTGAAATTAAATTGAAAAGTGCATGTTTATTTGCCACCAAATCTGATATTGATGAGCTAGATTTCAGCAAATCTGTTTGCTATGCTTTTGTGTGCAAAGAGGCATTATTTTCATTCGAGGACGTGCCTTCCTCTTTGCCTCCTGCTGTCACTAACATTTTGCAGGAGTTCGCTGACGTCTTTCCACAAGACGTGCCACCGGGATTACCGCCTATTCGAGGGATTGAGCATCAGATTGACTTAATTCCCGGTGCTTCACTGCCAAACCGTGCACCATACCGTACCAATCCAGAGGAGACGAAGGAGATTATGCGTCAAGTACAAGAGCTTCTCGACAAAGGTTATATACGCGAATCCCTTAGTCCTTGTGCTGTTCCTATTATTCTAGTGCCGAAAAAGGATGGTACATCACGTATGTGTGTTGATTGTAGAGGCATTAATAATATTACTATTCGTTATCGTCATCCTATTCCTAGGCTAGATGATATGCTTGATGAATTGAGTGGCTCTACAATATTCTCCAAAGTTGATTTGCGTAGTGGATACCATCAAATTCGTATGAAATTGGGAGATGAATGGAAAACAGCATTCAAAACTAAGTTTGGGTTATATGAGTGGTTAGTCATGCCTTTTGGGTTAACTAATGCACCTAGTATGATGAGGACATCAATACAATTGTTACACCCACAGCCCCTGCTGCTATACATACTGGACCAATTACTAGAGCTCGTGCACGCCAACTAAATTACCAGGTACTTTCGTTTCTTGGTAATGATTCTAATGTTCATGAGAATATGATGCTGCCTAAATTGGATACATTTGTTTTGCTTACAAATGAAGGGCCTAGCTTGGAGAAGGATGAACATTGGAGCAAGAACAAGCATGGAGATGATGGCATGCGCAAGGGGAACAAGAACGGAGTTACAAGTGATGATTTCAGGACTTTGAAGCCACCATAATGGGTGCATGAAGCCTTGGACGAAATATACAAGATGCCACTTCATAAATTTCGTCCCGAGGCTATTTTAGGTGCTGCGTCACCTTATTATTGGGCCAGGCCCATGTAATTTCGAAATACATAAGTATAGGCTATTTTTAGAGTCCGTATCTGTGGGGAAACAAGAGATAGGGTTGATTTCGGACCTCTCCACCAAGGGCCACGAAATTCCCCCCTCTTCCTCCATATATACAGCCCTTAGGGCATCGTTTAGACTTTGGGTTTTGTTTAGATTAAAAGTTCGCCATAGCTGCAACTTCGCGTACTTCGTTTGTGTTCAACGACCAGACAAAGGCGTCACAGAACCCCACCTTGATCAATAAAGCTTTCATCTTATATTCGCAATATCCAGATTGCAATCTTAGTTTCTTGCTTGTTCTTCGTTTGCTCGCAGGAAACAGACCCTCGTGGTCAGGTTGATCGTGCTCCGGCGTGGTCAATAACCTCTCGGAGTTGGTTTAGCGATTGCTAAGGCGCGACGTCCTCGCACGTTCGTAGTCGGATCGTGATGAGGACATGACTACCTTGGATATGACCAAAAATATTGCATATATGCATATTTGTCAGGTGATTTCTAGTGCAAACTATTCAATAATCTATTTATGTTATCCAGAACAAAAATACTTCACACACTTTTGTGTTTTGTCTAATTGCAGGTGTATGGGACATTTGTACAATCCACATATGAAGATAAGGAAGAAAGAGATGTTTATTTGCTGTCCAAAAAGTTCTCTCACGTCACTTTTGGCCCAAGAGAAGATAGAGTCCAAGTCTCTCACGTTCTGGATTCAGATTCGGACTGCACAGACACACCCGACTCAAAACGCACACAAGTTTTTCATACGGACTCCGAATTGGGTGATTCTTTTTTTGTTGGAAACTAGATTTCGTGCACTTTCCAACCCAATTGGAATCACCTTCAAATTCGTCCGGAGCGTTGAGTTGTGGACGAAACAATCTGATGCTGCAGCAGAATCCGAGTCAAACTACAAGTCCAAAGGTGTTACATCACCTCCACTTGGGCCCATTGGCCTTGTACGACCTAGATTTAGTTTTAGGCTGCCTTGGGACGTCCTCCCACCTCCTTGGCCGCCACCCCTTGCTCCTATATAAGTAGATCCATCTAGTAGCTTTTCCTTGGGATTTGTTTAGTTAAAAGTTAGCCATTGCAACTTCGTGTACTTCGTTTGTGTCCAACGACCAGACCAAGACCGCTTACGGATCCCCACCTTTATCAATACTTCATATATACTCGCAATATTCAGATTGCTTTTATCATATTCTTGCTTATTCTTCGATTGCTTGCAGGAATAGACCTTCGTGGTCAGGTTGATTGTGCTCCGGCGTGGTCAATAACCTCTCGGAGTTGGTTTAGCGATTGCTAAGGCGCAACGTCGTGCACGTTTGTAGTCGGATCGTCAAAGTCGTCTCCACCAAATCGATAGTTATCATCTCATCGAAAGATCGGGAAACCCCGCCTCTATCAGATCGTCAAAGTCGACTTCCACCAAAGCGAAATCCACCATCTCATCGAAAGACGGGACACCTCCGCCTCTATCATATGGTGGAACCCAACGCGTACGCATAGCAATTTTCAAAGCAGCCAAGTAGTTGGAATAGGATATAATCTACAATGTTCAGAACACCATACACATTTATGAGGACATGACTACCTTGGATATGACCAAAAATATTGCATATATGCATATTTGTCAGGTGATTTCTAGTGCAAACTATTCAATAATCTATTTATGTTATCCAGAACAAAAATACTTCACACACTTTTGCAGGTGTATGGGACATTTGTACAATCCACATATGAAGATAAGGAAGAAAGAGATGTTTATTTGCTGTCCAAAAAGTTCTTTCACGTCACTTTTGGCCCAAGAGAAGATAGAGTCCAAGTCTCTCACGTTCTGGATTCAGATTCGGACAGCATAGACATACCTGACTCAAAGCGCACACAAGTTTTTCATACGGACTCCGAATTGGGTGATTCTTTTTTTGTTGGAAACTAGATTTCGTGCACTTTCCAACCCAATTGGAATCACCTTCAAATTCGTCCGGAGCGTTGTGTTGTGGACGAAACAATGTGATGCTGCAGCAGAATCCGAGTCAAACTACAAGTCCAAAGGTGTTACATCACCTCCACTTGGGCCCATTGGCCTTGTACGACCTAGATTTAGTTTTAGGCTGCCTTGGGACGTCCTCCCACCTCCTTGGCCGCCACCCCTTGCTCCTATATAAGTAGATCCATCTAGTAGCTTTTCCTTGGGATTTGTTTAGTTAAAAGTTAGCCATTGCAACTTCGTGTACTTCGTTTGTGTCCAACGACCAGACCAAGACCGCTTACGGATCCCCACCTTTATCAATACTTCATATATACTCGCAATATTCAGATTGCTTTTATCATATTCTTGCTTGTTCTTCGATTGCTTGCAGGAATAGACCTTCGTGGTCAGGTTGATTGTGCTCTGGCGTGATCAATAACCTCTCGGAGTTGGTTTAGCGATTGCTAAGGCGCAACATCGTGCACGTTTGTAGTCGGATCGTCAAAGTCGTCTCCACCAAATCGTTAGTTATCGTCTCATCGAAAGATCGGGACACCCCGCCTCTATAAAGTGATGAGGACATGACTACCTTGGATATGACCAAAAATATTGCATATATGCATATTTGTCAGGTGATTTCTAGTGCAAACTATTCAATAATCTATTTATGTTATCCAGAACAAAAATACTTCACACACTTTTGTGTTTTGTCTAATTGCAGGTGTATGGGACATTTGTACAATCCACATATGAAGATAAGGAAGAAAGAGATGTTTATTTGCTGTCCAAAAAGTTCTTTCACGTCACTTTTGGCCCAAGAGAAGATAGAGTCCAAGTCTCTCACGTTCTGGATTCAGATTCGGACTGCATAGACATACCTGACTCAAAACGCACACAAGTTTTTCATACGGACTCCGAATTGGGTGATTCTTTTTTTGTTGGAAACTAGATTTCGTGCACTTTCCAACCCAATTGGAATCACCTTCAAATTCGTCCGGAGCATTGAGTTGTGGACGAAACAATCTGATGCTGCAGCAGAATCCGAGTCAAACTACAAGTCCAAAGGTGTTACATCACCTCCACTTGGGCCCATTGGCCTTGTACGACCTAGATTTAGTTTTAGGCTGCCTTGGGACGTCCTCCCACCTCCTTGGCCGCCACCCCTTGCTCCTATATAAGTAGATCCATCTAGTAGCTTTTTCCTTGGGATTTGTTTAGTTAAAAGTTAGCCATTGCAACTTCGTGTGCTTCGTTTGTGTCCAACGACCAGACCAAGACCACTTTTCGGATCCCCACCATTATCAATACCTCATACATATTCGCGATATTCAGATTGTTTTTATCATATTCTTGCTTGTTCTTCGATTGCTTGCAGGAATAGATGATGAGGACATCAATACAATTGTTACACCCACAGCCCCTGCTGCTATACATACTGGACCAATTACTAGAGCTCGTGCACGCCAACTAAATTACCAGGTACTTTCGTTTCTTGGTAATGATTCTAATGTTCATGAGAATATGATGCTGCCTAAATTGGATAAATTTGTTTTGCTTACAAATGAAGGGCCTAGCTTGGAGAAGGATGAACATTGGAGCAAGAACAAGCATGGAGATGATGGCATGCGCAAGGGGAACAAGAACGGAGTTACAAGTGATGATTTCAGGACTTTGAAGCCACCATAATGGGTGCATGAAGCCTTGGACGAAATATACAAGATGCCACTTCATAAATTTTGTCCCGAGGCTATTTTAGGTGCTGCGTCACCTTATTATTGGGCCAGGCCCATGTAATTTCGAAATACATAAGTATAGGCTATTTTTAGAGTCCGTATGTGTGGGGAAACAAGAGATAGGGTTGATTTCGGACTCCTCCACCAAGGGCCACGAAATTCCCCCCTCTTCCTCCATATATACAGCCCTTAGGGCATCGTTTAGACTTTGGGTTTTTGTTTAGATTAAAAGTTCGCCATAGCTGCAACTTCGCGTACTTCGTTTGTGTTCAACGACCAGACAAAGGCGTCACAGAACCCCACCTTGATCAATAAAGCTTTCATCTTATATTCGCAATATCCAGATTGCAATCTTAGTTTCTTGCTTGTTCTTCGTTTGCTCGCAGGAAACAGACCCTCGTGGTCAGGTTGATCGTGCTCCGGCGTGGTCAATAACCTCTCGGAGTTGGTTTAGCGATTGCTAAGGCGCGACGTCCTCGCACGTTCGTAGTCGGATCGTGATGAGGACATGACTACCTTGGATATGACCAAAAATATTGCATATATGCATATTTGTCAGGTGATTTCTAGTGCAAACTATTCAATAATCTATTTATGTTATCCAGAACAAAAATACTTCACACACTTTTGTGTTTTGTCTAATTGCAGGTGTATGGGACATTTGTACAATCCACATATGAAGATAAGGAAGAAAGAGATGTTTATTTGCTGTCCAAAAAGTTCTCTCACGTCACTTTTGGCCCAAGAGAAGATAGAGTCCAAGTCTCTCACGTTCTGGATTCAGATTCGGACTGCACAGACACACCCGACTCAAAACGCACACAAGTTTTTCATACGGACTCCGAATTGGGTGATTCTTTTTTTGTTGGAAACTAGATTTCGTGCACTTTCCAACCCAATTGGAATCACCTTCAAATTCGTCCGGAGCGTTGAGTTGTGGACGAAACAATCTGATGCTGCAGCAGAATCCGAGTCAAACTACAAGTCCAAAGGTGTTACATCACCTCCACTTGGGCCCATTGGCCTTGTACGACCTAGATTTAGTTTTAGGCTGCCTTGGGACGTCCTCCCACCTCCTTGGCCGCCACCCCTTGCTCCTATATAAGTAGATCCATCTAGTAGCTTTTCCTTGGGATTTGTTTAGTTAAAAGTTAGCCATTGCAACTTCGTGTACTTCGTTTGTGTCCAACGACCAGACCAAGACCGCTTACGGATCCCCACCTTTATCAATACTTCATATATACTCGCAATATTCAGATTGCTTTTATCATATTCTTGCTTGTTCTTCGATTGCTTGCAGGAATAGACCTTCGTGGTCAGGTTGATTGTGCTCCGGCGTGATCAATAACCTCTCGGAGTTGGTTTAGCGATTGCTAAGGCGCAATGTCGTGCACGTTTGTAGTCGGATCGTCAAAGTCGTCTCCACCAAATCGATAGTTATCATCTCATCGAAAGATCGGGACACCCCGTGTCTATCACACATGCAAAACTAGTGAAAGCACAAACAGCAGCAGCAACTCGTCTCTCCTCAGGATATTGTAAACATGTAAATCGTTGTTCAGTTTCTAACTCCCAAGTAAGATATATATCAGGAACATATCTACCCTCAAATGGTGGAATATTCAATTTCAGTTTAGGAATATGGACATCATCTCGTACCTGAGGTGGTGGTGCAGGCCTACCATTACGAATATATACCTGAGGTCGACCTGCTGGTGGTGGTGCTGGTGGCTGCTCGTAGATCTGATTTTGATCAACCTCATCCTCATAATCGCCCGCATACTCATCATCCTCCTGGGTACCAGCAGCAGCAGTAGCAGGAGCCAAAGAAACACCAACAGCAGTAGCAGCGGCACCAGAATTTTGTCCTGGCACAATAGGAACATGCTGTGCTCGTCCATACTGATTCGGAAGGGGGCGTAGTTGTTGTTGTTGCAGAGGTGCGACAGGTGCAGCCGGTGGTGGAAGACGCGCAAGCAGTTCATTAAATCTGTTATCGAGCTTTGTTTCGAACGTCTTCTCAAGGCCAGTGATCTTCTCCATGGCCTCTTCAAAATTGTTCAGCACATCTTGTACCTGTTCAGTCATCATTTGCTGAAACTTATCATGAAGCTCCTTGTTCGATAAGTTCTCCCAGTCAATCTCGTCGGCTTGTGATCCTGGCATGGTTAGCAGCAATAGAAACACACAAGAATATGATCCTATAGACTACTAAAAAGTGGTGGTGGTGTATCACAAATCCGTCAAGCAAATCTCAAATTCTTACTAGTTCTTACCCAGCAGCAGGCGGTGATCGGCAACCGTTGTAGTCAAAAACTCTCAAAGCTTGGATAGAGCGATTACTAGGGAGAGTCAAACACACGACGTAGATGTATGTGGAGCTGGGAAGGCTTATAGTATGGTAGCAAAAAGGGTCAGCAATAATCAATTCAGAGATGCAAAGTTGAATAAACGCTCAACGACGGTACTGTGCTGGTCCTAGGCTAGACTGTGCTAGAGACGCGAGCCTAGAACACTAACAAAATCACGGCGCGACACGTAAACAAGGGAAAAGCACACTCTGAAAAAAAAATCGCTCTTTTTTTTTGCGCTCTTTTTTATTTTGCGCTGCTTTTTTTTGCGAAAAATCACTATAATGGCGAGTGTCTCAAAACTCTTCCTAGGTCAAACTGACAGGATGGGCACAAAATTTTTTTTTTCGACCAATTTTTTTTTTTCGACTGCCCGGACCCAAAACCTGGAAACGGGTCAAAAAAAACTTCCTATAATGGCACCTGTCTCAAAACACTCAGAAACACCTAAAAATAGGATAGCCAGAAATTTTTTCGAAAAATGCGTTTTCGAAAAATTTTGGGCCTAAACGGAGCGTGGTTTCCCGACTCTTTTTTTTTCCGAAACCTACTCCGGCAAGGAAACAAGAATCGGAAACTAGATGGATCTCGAAAACAAACCTAATAAGCAAGGAACTCGGATTGGTGGTGGTATATGGCAGCGGTGGTGGTAGCGGTGGTAGTATATGGATATGGACCGGTGGTGGTATATGGACACGGATTGGTGGTGGTATATGGATACGGATTCGGAGCGGTGGTGGTAGATGGCAGGGGCGATGATGATGGTGCGGCGGCGGCGTGACAACTTATGACCAGAACTCGAAACTCTAAAAGACTAGACTCTAAGACCAGCAACTAGACCGACGATGCAACCGCAAATTCAACAAAGCAAAACCCTAAAAAGATTATGCAAAGGCTCAGATTGGTTCGGATATGATGAACTAACCCTAAATTTTTTTTGTGGCTTTTTCGTGGACTGTAGGTATGAAGAACAGACTCGATCTAAACTACGAAAAACTGTAAAATCTCACCGAGCAACCTGGAAATCTGATACCACTTGATAGAGGCAAAGGTGTCCCGTCTTTCGATGAGATGATGGATATCGCTTTGGTGGAAGTCGACTTTGACGATCCGACTATGAACGTGCGAGGACGTCGCGCCTTAGCAATTGCTAAACCAACTCCGAGAGGTTATTGACCATGCCGGAGCACGATCAACCTGACCACGAGGGTCTGTTTCCTGCGAGCAAACGAAGAACAAGCAAGAAACTAAGATTGCAATCTGGATATTGCGAATATAAGATGAAAGCTTTATTGATCAAGGTGGGGTTCTGTGACGCCTTTGTCTGGTCGTTGAACACAAACGAAGTACGCGAAGTTGCAGCTATGGCGAACTTTTAATCTAAACAAAACCCAAAGTCTAAACGATGCCCTAAGGGCTGTATATATGGAGGAAGAGGGGGAAATTTCGTGGCCCTTGGTGGAGGGGTCCGAAATCAACCCTATCTCTTGTTTCCCCACACATACGGACTCTAAAAATAGCCTATACTTATGTATTTCGAAATTACATGGGCCTGGCCCAATAATAAGGTGACGCAGCACCTAAAATAGCCTCGGGACGAAATTTAGGAAGTGGCATCTTGTATATTTCGTCCAAGGCTTCATGCACCCATTATGGTGGCTTCAAAGTCCTGAAATCATCACTTGTAACTCCGTTCTTGTTCCCCTTGCGCATGCCATCATCTCCATGCTTGTTCTTGCTCCAATGTTCATCCTTCTCCAAGCTAGGTCCTTCATTTGTAAGCAAAACAAATGTATCCAATTTAGGCAGCATCATATTCTCATGAACATTAGAATCATTACCAAGAAACGAAAGTACCTGGTAATTTAGTTGGCGTGCACGAGCTCTAGTAATTGGTCCAGTATGTATAGCAGCAGGGGCTGTGGGTGTAACAATTGTATTGATGTCCTCATCATCCTCCCCTTCTTGAAATGAAGTCGTCCTCGACGGAAGTTCATCTACCTCACCCAAATAAGGCTTCAAATCTGCAATGTTAAAAGTGGGACTAACCCCAAAATCTGCAGGCAGCTCAAGTTTATATGCATTATCATTTATTTTCTCTAACACCTTAAAGGGACCATCAGCACGTGGCATTAACTTTGATTTGCGCAAATCAGGAAATCTATCCTTACGCAAATGTAACCAAACAAGATCTCCAGGTGCAAACACAACATGTTTTCTACCCTTATCTCCAGCAAGTTTATATTTGGTTCCCTTATGTCATTAAACACAAGAAGGGAAAAGAAAATGTTATTGCTGATGCATTGTCTCGTCGCTATACTATGCTTTCACAACTTGACTTCAAAATATTTGGTTTGGAGACCATCAAAGATCAATATGTGCATGATGCTGATTTTAAAGATGTAATGCAGAATTGTAAAGAAGGAAGAATGTGGAACAAGTTTGTCGTTAACGATGGATTTGTGTTTCGTGCTAACAAGCTATGCATTCCAGCTAGCTCCGTTCGTCTTTTGTTGTTGCAGGAGGCGCATGGAGGAGGATTAATGGGACACTTTGGCGTGAAGAAGACGGAGGACGTACTTGCTACACATTTCTTTTGGCCAAAGATGAGACGGGATGTTGAGCGTTTTATTGCTCGATGCACTACATGTCAAAAAGCTAAGTCACGACTCAGTCCTCATGGTTTATATATGCCTTTGCCTGTACCTAGTGTTCCTTGGGAGGATATATCTATGGACTTTGTTTTAGGTTTACCTCGAACAAAGAAGGGGAGGGATAGCATATTTGTTGTCGTGGATAGATTCTCGAAAATGGCACACTTTATACCATGTCATAAAAGCGATGATGCTGTTAATGTTGCTGATTTGTTCTTTCGTGAAATTATTCGCTTGCATGGTGTGCCAAATACTATTGTTTCAGATCGTGATACTAAATTTCTTAGCCACTTTTGGAGATGTTTATGGGCTAAGTTGGGGACTAAACTGCTTTTTAGTACTACTTGTCACCCCCAAACTGATGGACAAACTGAAGTAGTCAATAGAACGTTGTCTACTATGCTTAGGGCTGTTTTGAAGAATAATAAGAAAATGTGGGAGGAATGCTTGTGATAGAGGCGGGGTGTCCCGATCTTCGATGAGATGATAACTATCGATTTGGTGGAGACGACTTTGACGATCCGACTACAAACGTGCATGACGTTGCGCCTTAGCAATCGCTAAACCAACTCCGAGAGGTTATTGACCACGCCGGAGCACAATCAACCTGACCACGAAGGTCTATTCCTGCAAGCAATCGAAGAACAAGCAAGAATATGATAAAAGCAATCTGAATATTGCGAGTATATATGAAGTATTGATAAAGGTGGGGATCCGTAAGCGGTCTTGGTCTGGTCGTTGGACACAAACGAAGTACACGAAGTTGCAATGGCTAACTTTTAACTAAACAAATCCCAAGGAAAAGCTACTAGATGGATCTACTTATATAGGAGCAAGGGGTGGCGGCCAAGGAGGTGGGAGGACGTCCCAAGGCAGCCTAAAACTAAATCTAGGTCGTACAAGGCCAATGGGCCCAAGTGGAGGTGATGTAACACCTTTGGACTTGTAGTTTGACTCGGATTCTGCTGCAGCATCAGATTGTTTCGTCCACAACTCAACGCTCCGGACGAATTTGAAGGTGATTCCAATTGGGTTGGAAAGTGCACGAAATCTAGTTTCCAACAAAAAAAGAATCACCCAATTCGGAGTCCGTATGAAAAACTTGTGTGCGTTTTGAGTCGGGTGTGTCTGTGCAGTCCGAATCTGAATCCAGAACGTGAGAGACTTGGACTCTATCTTCTCTTGGGCCAAAAGTGACGTGAGAGAACTTTTTGGACAGCAAATAAACATCTCTTTCTTCCTTATCTTCATATGTGGATTGTACAAATGTCCCATACACCTGCAATTAGACAAAACACAAAAGTGTGTGAAGTATTTTTGTTCTGGATAACATAAATAGATTATTGAATAGTTTGCACTAGAAATCACCTGACAAATATGCATATATGCAATATTTTTGGTCATATCCAAGGTAGTCATGTCCTCATCACGATCCGACTACGAACGTGCGAGGACGTCGCGCCTTAGCAATCGCTAAACCAACTCCGAGAGGTTATTGACCACGCCGGAGCACGATCAACCTGACCACGAGGGTCTGTTTCCTGCGAGCAAACGAAGAACAAGCAAGAAACTAAGATTGCAATCTGGATATTGCGAATATAAGATGAAAGCTTTATTGATCAAGGTGGGGTTCTGTGACGCCTTTGTCTGGTCGTTGAACACAAACGAAGTACGCGAAGTTGCAGCTATGGCGAACTTTTAATCTAAACAAAACCCAAAGTCTAAACGATGCCCTAAGGGCTGTATATATGGAGGAAGGGGGGGGGGAATTTCGTGGCCCTTGGTGGAGGGGTCCGAAATCAACCCTATCTCTTGTTTCCCCACACATACGGACTCTAAAAATAGCCTATACTTATGTATTTCGAAATTACATGGGCCTGGCCCAATAATAAGGTGACGCAGCACCTAAAATAGCCTCGGGACGAAATTTATGAAGTGGCATCTTGTATATTTCGTCCAAGGCTTCATGCACCCATTATGGTGGCTTCAAAGTCCTGAAATCATCACTTGTAACTCCGTTCTTGTTTCCCTTGCGCATGCCATCATCTCCATGCTTGTTCTTGCTCCAATGTTCATCCTTCTCCAAGCTAGGCCCTTCATTTGTAAGCAAAACAAATGTATCCAATTTAGGCAGCATCATATTCTCATGAACATTAGAATCATTACCAAAAAACGAAAGTACCTGGTAATTTAGTTGGCGTGCACGATGATGAGGACATGACTACCTTGGATACGACCAAAAATATTGCATACATGCATATTTGTCAGGTGATTTCTAATGCAAACTATTCAATAATCTATTTATGTTATCCAGAACAAAAATACTTCACACACTTTTGTGTTTTGTCTAATTGCAGGTGTATGGGACATTTGTACAACCCACATATGAAAATAAGGGAAAAGGAGAAGTTTATGTTGTGTTTAAAAAGTCCTCTCATGTCACTTTTGGGCCAAGAGAAGATAGAGTCCAAGTCTTTCACGTTCTGGATTTAGATTCGGACTACACAGACATACCTGACTCAAAACGCCAACAACTTTTTCATACGGACTCCGAATTGGGTGATTCTTTTTTTGTTGGAAACTAGATTTCATGCTCTTTCCAGCCCAATTGGATTCACCTTCAAATTCGTCCGGAGCGTTGAGTTACGGACGAAACAATCTGACGTTGCAGCAGAATCCGAGTCAAACTACAAGCCCAAAGGTGTTGCATCACCTCCACTTGGGCCCATGAGCCTTGTACGACCTAGGGTTAGTTTTAGGCTGCCTTGGGACGTCCTCCCACCTCCTTGGCCGCCACCCCTTGCTCCTATATAAGTAGATCCATCTAGTAGCTTTTTCCTGGGGATTTGTTTAGCTAAAAGTTAGCCATTGCAACTTCGTGTACTTCGTTTGTGTCCAACGACCAGACCAAGACCGCTTACGGATCCCCACCTTTATCAATACTTCATATATACTCGCAATATTCAGATTGCTTTTATCATATTCTTGCTTGTTCTTCGATTGCTTGCAGGAATAGACCTTCGTGGTCAGGTTGATTGTGCTCCGGCGTGGTCAATAACCTCTCGGAGTTGGTTTAGCGATTGCTAAGGCGCAACGTCGTGCACGTTTGTAGTCAGATCTTCAAAGTCGTCTCCACAAAATCGATAGTTATCATCTCATCGAAAGATCGGGACACCCTGACTCTATCAAGTGGTATCAGTTTTCAGGTTGCTCGGTGAGAATTTCTAGTTTTCCTAGATTAGATTTATTTTCTTACCTATTGTCCAAGAAAAGGCCACAAAAAAGAGTTAGATCTATTCATCCTTGGTCCAAGCCAATCTGAGTCATTGCAATTTTCTTTTCATTGCTTGCATAGTTGAATTATCGGTTGCATCGTCGTGTCGAGTTGCTGGTCTTAGTGTCTAGTTCGTTTAGAGTTTCGAGTTCTGTTCACATTAGTCACGCCACCGCTGCATCATTATCTCTTCCGCTGTCCAGCACCCATCCATCAATTTCCACCACGTGCTACCCACCATTCATTGTCATAATAATAGTTGAGATCTAGTTTGTTTTGGAAAAAGGAGAAGAAAAAGAAAAAAAAGCGTGAGAAAAAAAAGAGAGAAGAAAAAAAAATTGGATCTATCTAGAATCAATCTCGTACCTGAATTCGGATTGGAATCTGTTTTGCGTACTGTTCAGTAAAACAGGTGTATCTTCCTCATACGAAATCCGTTTTGGCTCCGTGAGTACTCAAATTGAAGATAGCGACGAGCCGCATCTAAATAGTTGCAGAAGCTAGTTCAATATTTGACACCTCAAAATCAGCTTCTAAATAGGTCTTTTTGCCCTCCGAAGTTCATGAACACAGTTTGTTCCAATTTTTCAGGCCAGTTTTAGAATTCTTTGACTCCTCATATCAACTCGGAATTGAGTGATTCTTTTTGCATTGGAAAGCTTGAGTTAGTAGCATTCTTTGAAAGAAGTTATCAGAAAATTGTCTCAAACTTTTCAAGAGGAAGGTTGGAGAGAGAGTTGTTGTATATCCTGCTTGACAGTTGTTTTTCATCATTATCTTCACTGCCGTTGTGATCTTCACTTATATCTTGCTGTCAAGAGCTACTTAGTATCCTTCGTTGATGCTAGTTGTGCTACGCCGTGACCTTATTAGTGTTCTAGGCTCGCGTCTCTAGTCCGGTCTAGCCTAGGACCAGCACAGTACCGTCGTTGAGCGTTTATTCAACATTGCATCTTTGAATTGATTATTGCTAATCTTTTGCTACCATATATAGCCAACCCAGCTCCACATATTTCTACACCGTGTATACGTACGCTCCCCTGGCAATCGCTTTACTCAATATTCGGAGTTACTTGACACCGCTGGTTGCCGATCACCGCCTGCTGCATGGTAAGAACTTGTAAGACATTGATATTTGCTTTACTGTGAGCGTTTTACCACCACATCCTAGTAGTTATAGGAACATTATTTTGTTTCTTGTTCTACTAATCATGACAGGATCCAGAGTCAATTCATGGGCTTTGTCGATCGCGGGAGACGTGCCACCACCTTTGCAAATACCACAACCGTCACGAGAGGTGCACAAACATCCAAATGCACATGATCAGGTTAATGTATCTATACCACCATTTAATGGCCGTTTTAAACCTGCTTTATATATTGAATGGGAGTTCGACATAAAAAATATATTTGCTTCCCATAATTTCGATGAACATAAAAAGGTTAAGGTTGCGGTTGGTTCTTTCAATGGTTATGCTTTGGTTTGGTGGAGTGAATATTGTCGGTTACACCCTGATTATATACCTACTACTTGGGATGATTTGAAGCTTGCCATGCGACATACTTTCGTCCCTGCTTATTATACTCGTGACATGATTAAGAAGTTGCAACACTTAAAACAAGGTAGTGAAACTGTAACAAAATATAATGATGATTTACAAACTACCTTGTTGCATTCCTCTTTAGAAGAAAGTGAAGATGATTTTATGGATAGATTTTGGGGAGGATTAAACCGTGATATTCAAGAGATACTAATTCATGAAGAGTGTTATCCTATGGACCATTTGTTTCATCTTGCTTGCAAAGCTGAACAGGAAATAAAACGACGTGTTGGCCATGAGGAGAACAAGCGCACGGTGCACATTCCAAAAGTTGATATGATTGTTCCTTCAACTACTAGGCATACTATGACAACCACATCCGTTGTTGTCAGGACTACATCACCTCCACCATGTGACACATCGCCCCCGAGAGTGGCTACATCATCTGAGTTGATCATAAGAGGTAATGACAAAGGTACTGATCTTCCATCTCTACATGAGAATGATGAATGCCTTGTCAATTTGAATGCACCATCTGATGAGCTACCCACTACTTTGATCACACAACCTATTTTAGAGGACTACGTTGATAATTTGACTTTGCCATGTGATCAAACAACTAAAATACCAACAATTTTGAGTGCACCCATTGAATTAACTATTGATGCAAAAGAACCAATGTTTAATCATTTTGATATGACCTCTAATCTTGGTGATGATTCTGTGTTGAATGACTTATTGCATGTTTGCTTATTTAAGCATTTTGTAGCATGTAAATTTGATGCAAGTAAGGTTTATTCACCAATGTTGGGATGGTTTAATGATGAACATTGTCAATCTTTTAAAATGAATAAGAGTTTCACTTATATGTGCAAACTGAGTTGCAATATTTTCATGCCTTCTACTTCTTGTGCTAATTTTTTGGCTTTAGATTTTATGAACTATGCAAGTTACTCATCTATTCATGTGTCATATATGCAAAAATCAAGGGAAGTAAAAATGGATGACATATACATATACAACATGTACACCTTGTCTCTTTTGTTAGCCACATTTCAGATTAAGCAACGCCGAGGACGGCTTTATTTTCAAGAAGGGGAGGATGATGAGGACATGACTACCTTGGATACGACCAAAAATATTGCATACATGCATATTTTTCAGGTGATTTCTAATGCAAACTATTCAATAATCTATTTATGTTATCCAGAACAAAAATACTTCACACACTTTTGTGTTTTGTCTAATTGCAGGTGTATGGGACATTTGTACAAGCCACATATGAAAATAAGGGAAAAGGAGAAGTTTATGTTGTGTTCAAAAAGTCCTCTCATATCACTTTTGGGCCAAGAGAAGATAGAGTCCAAGTCTTTCACGTTCTGGATTCAGATTCGGACTGCACAGACATACCTGACTCAAAATGCCAACAACTTTTTCATACGGACTCCGAATTGGGTGATTCTTTTTTTGTTTGAAACTAGATTTCGTGCTCTTTCCAGCCCAATTGGATTCACCTTCAAATTCGTCCGGAGCGTTGAGTTACGGACGAAACAATCTGACGTTGCAGCAGAATCCGAGTGAAACTACAAGCCCAAAGGTGTTGCATCACCTCCACTTGGGCCCATGAGCCTTGTACGACCTAGGGTTAGTTTTAGGCTGCCTTGGGACGTCCTCCCACCTCCTTGGCCGCCACCCCTTGCTCCTATATAAGTAGATCTGATAGAGGCAAAGGTGTCCCGTCTTTCGATGAGATGATGGATATCGCTTTGGTGGCAGTCGACTTTGACGATCCGACTACGAACGTGCGTGGACGTCGCGCCTTAGCAATCGCTAAACCAACTCCGAGAGGTTATTGACCACGCCGGAGCACGATCAACCTGACCACGAGGGTCTGTTTCCTGCGAGCAAACGAAGAATAAGCAAGAAACTGAGATTGCAATCTGGATATTGCGAATATAAGATGAAAGCTTTATTGATCAAGGTGGGGTTCTGTGACGTCTTTGTCTGGTCGTTGAACACAAACGAAGTACGCGAAGTTGCAGCTATGGCGAACTTTTAATCTGAACAAAACCCAAAGTCTAAACGATGCCCTAAGAGCTGTATATATGGAGGAAGAGGGGGGGAATTTCGTGGCCCTTGGTGGAGGGGTCCGAAATCAACCCTATCTCTTGTTTCCCCACACATACGGACTCTAAAAATAGCCTATACTTATGTATTTCGAAATTACATGGGCCTGGCCCAATAATAAGGTGACGCAGCACCTAAAATAGCCTCGGGACGAAATTTATGAAGTGGCATCTTGTATATTTCGTCCAAGGCTTCATGCACCCATTATGGTGGCTTCAAAGTCCTGAAATCATCACTTGTAACTCCGTTCTTGTTCCCCTTGCGCATGCCATCATCTCCATGCTTGTTCTTGCTCCAATGTTCATCCTTCTCCAAGCTAGGCCCTTCATTTGTAAGCAAAACAAATGTATCCAATTTAGGCAGCATCATATTCTCATGAACATTAGAATCATTACCAAGAAACGAAAGTACCTGGTAATTTAGTTGGCGTGCACGAGCTCTAGTAATTGGTCCAGTATGTATAGCACCAGGGCCTGTGGGTGTAACAATTGTATTGATGTCCTCATCATCCTCCCCTTCTTGAAATGAAGTCGTCCTCGACGAAAATTCATCTTCCTCACCCAAATAAGGCTTCAAATCTGCAATGTTAAAAGTGGGACTAACCCCAAAATCTGCAGGCAGCTCAAGTTTATATGCATTATCATTTATTTTCTCTAACACCTTAAAGGGACCATCAGCACGTGGCATTAGCTTTGATTTGCGCAACTCAGGAAATCTATCCTTACGCAAATGTAACCAAACAAGATCTCCAGGTGCAAACACAACATGTTTTCTACCCTTATCTCCAGCAAGTTTATATTTAGCATTCATACGCTCAATGTTTTCCTTAGTTAACTCATGCATTTTTAAAATCAATTCAGCACGTTGTTTAGCATCAAAATTAACCTTCTCCGAAGATGGAAGAGGCAACAAATCAATAGGTGCACGAGGTAGGAAACCATACACAACTTCAAAAGGGCACATCTTAGTAGTAGAATGCAATGAACGATTATAAGCAAATTCAATATGAGGCAAGCATTCCTCCCACATTTTCTTATTATTCTTCAAAACAGCCCTAAGCATAGTAGACAACGTTCTATTGACTAGTTCAGTTTGTCCATCAGTTTGGGGGTGACAAGTACTACTAAAAAGCAGTTTAGTCCCCAACTTAGCCCATAAACATCTCCAAAAGTGGCTAAGAAATTTAGTATCACGATCTGAAACAATAGTATTTGGCACACCATGCAAGCGAATAATTTCACGAAAGAACAAATCAGCAACATTAACAACATCATCGCTTTTATGACATGGTATAAAGTGTGCCATTTTCGAGAATCTATCCACGACAACAAATATGCTATCCCTCCCCTTCTTTGTTCGAGGTAAACCTAAAACAAAGTCCATAGATATATCCTCCCAAGGAACACTAGGTACAGGCAAAGGCATATATAAACCATGAGGATTGAGGCGTGACTTAGCTTTTTGACATGTAGTGCATCGAGCAATAAAACGCTCAACATCCCGTCTCATCTTTGGCCAAAAGAAATGTGTAGCAAGTACGTCCTCCGTCTTCTTCACGCCAAAGTGTCCCATTAATCCTCCTCCATGCGCCTCCTACAACAACAAAAGACGAACGGAGCTAGCTGGAATGCATAGCTTGTTAGCACGAAACACAAATCCATCGTTAACAACAAACTTGTTCCACATTCTTCCTTCTTTACAATTATGCATTACTTCTTTAAAATCAGCATCATGCACATATTGATCTTTGATGGTCTCCAAACCAAATATTTTGAAGTCAAGTTGTGAAAGCATAGTATAGCGACGAGACAAAGCATCAGCAATAACATTTTCTTTTCCCTTCTTGTGTTTAATGACATAAGGGAAAGTCTCAATGAATTCAACCCATTTAGCATGTCTACGATTCAGTTTAGCTTGACTTTTAATATGTTTCAATGATTCATGATCAGAATGTATAACAAATTCTTTGGGCCATAAATAATGTTGCCATGTTTCTAAAGTCCGAACAAGAGCATATAATTCTTTATCATAAGTAGAATAATTCAGACTAGGCCCACTCAATTTTTCAGAAAAGTATGCAACAGGTTTGTCATCTTGTAATAACACACCTCCTAATCCAATTCCACTAGCATCACATTCAAGCTCAAAAGTCTTATTAAAATCAGGAAGTTGGAGTAAAGGAGCATGTGTCAACTTATCTTTCAATACCGTGAAGGCTTCTTCCTGTGCGGTACCCCAAACAAAAGGCACATCCTTCTTTGTAAGCTCGTTGAGAGGTGCAGCAATGGTGCTGAAATCTCTCACAAAACGCCTATAGAATCCAGTGAGGCCAAGAAAACTCCTCACTTGTGTGACCGTTTTGGGCTGCGGCCAACTCTCAATAGCTTCAATCTTGGCTTTGTCAACTTCAATTCCCTGTGGAGTAACAACATAGCCAAGAAAAGATACTCGGTCGGTGCAAAAGGTGCACTTCCCAAGGTTACCAAACAAACGTGCATCACGTAGAGCAATAAAAACAGCACGTAAATGTTCCAAATGTTCTTCCAAAGATCTGCTATAAATCAGTATATCATCAAAATAGACTACCACAAATCGTCCAATGAAAGCACGTAAAACTTCGTTCATTAGTCTCATGAAAGTACTAGGCGCATTAGTTAACCCAAAAGGCTTGACTAACCACTCATATAATCCAAACTTAGTTTTAAATGTTGTTTTCCATTCATCTCCCAATTTCATACGAATTTGATGGTATCCACTACGCAAATCAACTTTGGAGAATATTGTAGAGCCACTCAATTCATCAAGCATATCATCTAGCCTAGGAATAGGATGACGATAACGAATAGTAATATTATTAATGCCTCTACAATCAACACACATACGTGATGTACCATCCTTTTTCGGCACTAGAATAATAGGAACAGCACAAGGACTAAGGGATTCACGTATATAACCTTTGTCGAGAAGCTCTTGTACTTGACGCATAATCTCCTTCGTCTCCTCTGGATTGGTACGGTATGGTGCACGGTTTGGCAGTGAAGCATCGGGAATTAAGTCAATTTGATGCTCAATCCCTCGAATAGGCGGTAATCCCGGTGGCACGTCTTGTGGAAAGACGTCAGCGAACTCCTGCAAAATGTTAGTGACAGCAGGAGGCAAAGAGGAAGGCACGTCCTCGAATGAAAATAATGCCTCTTTGCACACAAAAGCAT
The DNA here is from genome assembly GCF_002162155.2 of Triticum dicoccoides. Classification (NCBI taxonomy): domain Eukaryota; kingdom Viridiplantae; phylum Streptophyta; class Magnoliopsida; order Poales; family Poaceae; genus Triticum; species Triticum dicoccoides. The sequence goes on along the minus strand of NW_021237970.1, from coordinate 29,651 downwards.
AGCAAACAGATTTGCTGAAATCTAGCTCATCAATATCAGATTTGGTGGCAAATAAACATGCACTTTTCAATTTAATTTCAGAAGCAACACTAGATGGTTTATTATTAGGCTTCATTTGTTGCTCAAATTCTTTTGCCACAATCTGATTTTCACTCTTATTCGTCTCCTGTTTTGCTTTATTAGCTCTATTAATATCATCTTTCAAAATGGAATCAGGAGTCATAGGAATCAAAGTAATATTTTTATCCTTATGAACAAGAGTATAGTGATTGTTTCTACCATGGTGTACAGAATTTTTATCAAATTGCCATGGTCTACCAAGTAATAAGGAACATGCTTGCATAGGTACCACATCACAATCAACATAATCAGCGTATGTAGAGATACTAAAATGCACACGAACAGTACGTGTTACCTTAACCTTGCCGCTGTTGTTGAACCATTGGATGTAGTAAGGATGTGGATGTGGTCTTGTGGTGAGAGAAAGCTTCTCCACCATCTCCATGCTAGCCAAGTTGTTGCAGCTCCCTCCGTCTATGATGACGCGCACAGAACGTTCCTTCACAACTCCCTTGGTATGGAACAAATTGTGCCTCTGATTTTGCTCAGCTTGTGTGACCTGCACACTCAAAACACGTTGAGCAACTAAACATTCATACCTGTCAGCGTCTTCAGGAGCCATGTATTGCGTCTCATGATCAGAATCATCTCCACCATGTTCTTCACGTGTAATAAGAGCCAAAGTCTCCTCATCATAGTCACTAGCGGACTCATATCCACCATCCGCGGTAGCAATCATCACACGTGGAGATTTGCATTCTCTCGCATAATGACCTCCTCCCTTACAACGACGACAAATAATATCACTTGTGTGCCCTGTTGATGCCATGGAAGAAGAAGAACGCTGTGCAGGCCCCGCAGGGGCGCTCTTGGCAGATAATGGTGGTTGTGCCTGTTTTCTTGTATCACGGCTGGAGGTGGCACCGGATGGAGGTGCTGGTGCAGTTGAAGTTGAAGATGCACGTGGTGTCCATGATGAAGGTCGGCCGGCAGAAAAGTTAGTTCGCCCCAATGCTTGTCGATCCTGCACTTCACGTTCAGCTTTACAAGCAAGATGGAATAAACGAGTGATATTAGTATACTCCTTATAGTCTAGAATGGTCTGAATCTCTCTATTTAATCCACCCAGAAAACGTGCAAGCATAGCTTCATTCTCCTCAACAATACCACATCTAATCATGCCAGTTTGTAATTCCTGATAATATTCTTCTACAGAATTTTTTCCTTGTCTTAAGCGCTGTAATTTTTGAAGCAATTCACGTTGATAATATGGTGGAACCCAACGCGTACGCATAGCAGTTTTCAAAGCGGCCCAAGTAGTTGGAATAGGATACAATCTACAATGTTCAGACCACCATACACATGCAAAACTAGTGAAAGCACAAACAGCAGCAGCAACTCGTCTCTCCTCAGGATATTGTAAACATGTAAATCGTTGTTTAGTTTCTAACTCCCAAGTAAGATATATATCAGGAACATATCTACCCTCAAATGTTGGAATATTCAATTTCAGTTTAGGAATATGGACATCATCTCGTACCTGAGGTGGTGGTGCGGGCCTACCATTACGAATATATACCTGAGGTCGACCTGCTGGTGGTGGTGCTGGTGGCTGCTCGTAGATCTGATTTTGATCAACCTCATCCTCATAATCGCCCGCATACTCATCATCCTCCTGGGTACCAGCAACAGCAGTAGCAGGAGCCACAGAAGTATCAACAGCAGCACCAACAGTTTGGCCAAACGCAAGAGGAACACGGCTCGCTCGGCGAAGGTCTATTTCGCGACGTGGAGGTAGTCGTTGTTGTTGTTGTTGGAGAGGTGCGTTAGGTGCAGCGGGTGGTGGTGGTGGAAGACGCGCGAGCAATTCATTAAACTTGTTATCGAGCTTTGTTTCGAACGTCTTCTCAAAGCCAGTGATCTTCTCCATGGCCTCTTCAAAATTGTTCAGCACATCTTGCACCTGTTCAGTCATCATTTGCTGAAACTTATCATGAAGCTCCTTGTTCGATAAATTCTCCCAGTCAATCTCGTCGGCTTGTGATCCTGGCATCGTTAGCAGCAATAGAAACACACAAGAATATGATCCTACAGACTACGAACAAGTGGTGGTGGTGGGTGTCACAAATCCGTCAAGCAAAACTCAAATTCTTACCAGTTCCTACCCAGCAGCAGGCGGTGATCGGCAACCGTTGTAGTCAAAAACTCTCAAAGCTTGGATAGAGCAATTACCAGGGAGAGTCAAACACGCGACGTAGATGTATGTGGAGCTGGGAAGGCTTATAGTATGGTAGCAAAAAGGGTCAGCAATAATCAATTCAGAGATGCAAAGTTGAATAAACGCTCAACGACGGTACTGTGCTGGTCCTAGGCTAGAATGTGCTAGAGACGCGAGCCTAGAACACTAACAATATCACGGCGCGGCACGTAAACAAGGGAAAAGCACACTCTGGAAATTTTTTTTTCGCTCTTTTTTTTTGCGCTCTTTTTTTTCGCTGTTTTTTTTTTTGAGAAAAATCACTATAATGGCGAGTGTCTCAAAACTCTTCTTAGCTCAAACTGACAGGATGGACACGAAATTTTTTCGACAAATTTTTTTTTTTTTGGACTGCCCGGACCCAAAAACTGGAAACGGGTCAAAAAAAAACTTCCTATAATGGCACCTGTCTCAAAACACTCAGAAACACCTAAAAATAGGATAGCCAGAAATTTTTTCGAAAAATGCGTTTTCGAAATATTTTGGGCCTAAACGGAGCGTGGCTACCCGACTCTTCTTTTTTTTTCCGAAACCTACTCTGGCAAGGAAACACGAATCGGAATCTGGATGGATCCCGAAAACAAACCTAATAAGCAAGGAACTCGGATTGGTGGTGGATATATGGTGGTGGTATATGGCAGCGGTGGTGGTAGCGGTGGTAGTATATGGATATGGATCGGTGGTGGTATATGGACACGGATTGGGTGCGGTGGTGGTAGATGGTAGGGGCGATGATGATGGTGCGGCGGCGGCGTGACAACTTATGACCAGAACTCGAAACTCTTAAAAGACTAGACTCTAAGACCAGCAACTAGACACGACGATGCAACCGCAAATTCAACAAAGCAAAACCCTAAAAAGATTATGCAAAGGCTCAGATTGGTTCGGATATGATGAACTAACCCTAATTTTTTTTTGGCTTTTTCGTGGACTGTAGGTATGAAGAACAGACTCGATCTAAACTACGAAAAACTGTAAAATCTCACCGAGCAACCTGGAAATCTGATACCACTTGATAGAGGCAAAGGTGTCCCGTCTTTCGATGAGATGATGGATATCGCTTTGGTGGCAGTCGACTTTGACGATCCGACTACGAACGTGCGTGGACGTCGCGCCTTAGCAATCGCTAAACCAACTCCGAGAGGTTATTGACCACGCCGGAGCACGGTCAACCTGACCACGAGGGTCTGTTTCCTGCGAGCAAACGAAGAACAAGCAAGAAACTGAGATTGCAATCTGGATATTGCGAATATAAGATGAAAGCTTTATTGATCAAGGTGGGGTTCTGTGACGTCTTTGTCTGGTCGTTGAACACAAACGAAGTACGCGAAGTTGCAGCTATGGCGAACTTTTAATCTAAACAAAACCCAAAGTCTAAACGATGCCCTAAGGGCTGTATATATGGAGGAAGAGGGGGGGAATTTCGTGGCCCTTGGTGGAGGGGTCCGAAATCAACCCTATCTCTTGTTTCCCCACACATACGGACTCTAAAAATAGCCTATACTTATGTATTTCGAAATTACATGGGCCTGGCCCAATAATAAGGTGACGCAGCACCTAAAATAGCCTCGGGACGAAATTTATGAAGTGGCATCTTATATATTTCGTCCAAGGCTTCATGCACCCATTATGGTGGCTTCAAAGTCCTGAAATCATCACTTGTAACTCCGTTCTTGTTCCCCTTGCGCATGCCATCATCTCCATGCTTGTTCTTGCTCCAATGTTCATCCTTCTCCAAGCTAGGCCCTTCATTTGTAAGCAAAACAAATGTATCCAATTTAGGCAGCATCATATTCTCATGAACATTAGAATCATTACCAAGAAACGAAAGTACCTGGAAATTTAGTTGGCGTGCACGAGCTCTAGTAATTGGTCCAGTATGTATAGCAGCAGGGGCTGTGGGTGTAACAATTGTATTGATGTCCTCATCATCCTCCCCTTCTTGAAATGAAGTCGTCCTCGACGGAAGTTCATCTTCCTCACCCAAATAAGGCTTCAAATCTGCAATGTTAAAAGTGGGACTAACCCCAAAATCTGCAGGCAGCTCAAGTTTATATGCATTATCATTTATTTTCTCTAACACCTTAAAGGGACCATCAGCACGTGGCATTAACTTTGATTTGCGTAAATCAGGAAATCTATCCTTACGCAAATGTAACCAAACAAGATCTCCAGGTGCAAACACAACATGTTTTCTACCCTTATCTCCAGCAAGTTTATATTTAGCATTCATACGCTCAATGTTTTCCTTAGTTAACTCATGCATTTTTAAAATCAATTCAGCACGTTGTTTAGCATCAAAATTAACCTTCTCCGAAGATGGAAGAGGCAACAAATCAATAGATGCATGAGGTAGGAAACCATACACAACTTCAAAAGGGCACATCTTAGTAGTAGAATGCAATGAACGATTATAAGCAAATTCAATATGAGGCAAGCATTCCTCCCACATTTTCTTATTATTCTTCAAAACAGCCCTAAGCATAGTAGACAACGTTCTATTGACTACTTCAGTTTGTCCATCAGTTTGGGGGTGACAAGTAGTACTAAAAAGCAGTTTAGTCCCCAACTTAGCCCATAAACATCTCCAAAAGTGGCAAAGAAATTTAGTATCACGATCTGAAACAATAGTATTTGGCACACCATGCAAGCGAATAATTTCACGAAAGAACAAATCAGCAACATTAACAGCATCATCGCTTTTATGACATGGTATAAAGTGTGCCATTTTCGAGAATCTATCCACGACAACAAATATGCTATCCCTCCCCTTCTTTGTTCGAGGTAAACCTAAAACAAAGTCCATAGATATATCCTCCCAAGGAACACAAGGTACAGGCAAAGGCATATATAAACCATGAGGATTGAGTCGTGACTTAGCTTTTTGACATGTAGTGCAGCGAGCAATAAAACGCTCAACATCCCGTCTCATCTTTGGCCAAAAGAAATGTGTAGCAAGTACGTCCTCCGTCTTCTTCACGCCAAAGTGTCCCATTAATCCTCATCCATGATGAGGACATCAATACAATTGTTACACCCACAGCCCCTGCTGCTATACATACTGGACCAATTACTAGAGCTCGTGCACGCCAACTAAATTACCAGGTACTTTCGTTTCTTGGTAATGATTCTAATGTTCATGAGAATATGATGCTGCCTAAATTGGATACATTTGTTTTGCTTACAAATGAAGGGCCTAGCTTGGAGAAGGATGAACATTGGAGCAAGAACAAGCATGGAGATGATGGCATGCGCAAGGGGATCAAGAACGGAGTTACAAGTGATGATTTCAGGACTTTGAAGCCACCAAAATGGGTGCATGAAGCCTTGGACGAAATATACAAGATGTCACTTCATAAATTTCGTCCCGAGGCTATTTTAGGTGCTGCGTCACCTTATTATTGGGCCAGGCCCATGTAATTTCGAAATACATAAGTATAGGCTATTTTTAGAGTCCGTATGTGTGGGGAAACAAGAGATAGGGTTGATTTCGGACCCCTCCACCAAGGGCCACGAAATTCCCCCCTCTTCCTCCATATATACAGCCCTTAGGGCATCGTTTAGACTTTGGGTTTTGTTTAGATTAAAAGTTCGCCATAGCTGCAACTTCGCGTACTTCGTTTGTGTTCAACGACCAGACAAAGGCGTCACAGAACCCCACCTTGATCAATAAAGCTTTCATCTTATATTCGCAATATCCAGATTGCAATCTTAGTTTCTTGCTTGTTCTTCGTTTGCTCGCAGGAAACAGACCCTCGTGGTCAGGTTGATCGTGCTCCGGCGTGGTCAATAACCTCTCGGAGTTGGTTTAGCGATTGCTAAGGCGCGACGTCCTCGCACGTTCGTAGTCGGATCGTCAAAGTCGACTTCCACCAAAGCGATATCCATCATCTCATCGAAAGACGGGACACCTTTGCCTCTATCAGATGTACCATCCTTTTTCGGCACTAGAATAATAGGAACAGCACAAGGACTAAGGGATTCGCGTATATAACCTTTGTCGAGAAGCTCTTGTACTTGACGCATAATCTCCTTCGTCTCCTCTGGATTGGTACGGTATGGTGCACGGTTTGGCAGTGAAGCACCGGGAATTAAGTCAATCTGATGCTCAATCCCTCGAATAGGCGGTAATCCCGGTGGCACGTCTTGTGGAAAAACGTCAGCGAACTCCTGCAAAATGTTAGTGACAGCAGGAGGCAAAGAGGAAGGCACGTCCTCGAATGAAAATAATGCCTCTTTGCACACAAAAGCATAGCAAACAGATTTGCTGAAATCTAGCTCATCAATATCAGATTTGGTGGCAAATAAACATGCACTTTTCAATTTAATTTCAGAAGCAACACTAGATGGTTTATTATTAGGCTTCATTTGTTGCTCAAATTCTTTTGCCACAATCTGATTTTCACTCTTATTCTTCTCCTGTTGTGCTTTATTAGCTCTATTAATATCATCTTTCAAAATGGAATCAGGAGTCATAGTGATAGAGGCGGAGGTGTCCCGTCTTTCGATGAGATGATGGATTTCGCTTTGGTGGAAGTCGACTTTGACGATCCGACTACGAACGTGCGAGGACGTCGCGCCTTAGCAATCGCTAAACCAACTCCGAGAGTTTATTGACCACGCCGGAGCACGATCAACCTGACCACGAGGGTCTATTTCCTGCGAGCAAACGAAGAACAAGCAAGAAACTGAGATTGCAATCTGGATATTGCGAATATAAGATGAAAGCTTTATTGATCAAGGTGGGGTTCTGTGACGCCTTTGTCTGGTCGTTGAACACAAACGAAGTACGCGAAGTTGCAGCTATGGCGAACTTTTAATCTAAACAAAACCCAAAGTCTAAACGATGCCCTAAGGGCTGTATATATGGAGGAAGAGGGGGGAATTTCGTGGCCCTTGGTGGAGGGGTCCGAAATCAACCATATCTCTTGTTTCCCCACACATACGGACTCTAAAAATAGCATATACTTATGTATTTCGAAATTACATGGGCCTGGCCCAATAATAAGGTGACGCAGCACCTAAAATAGCCTCGGGACGAAATTTATGAAGTGGCATCTTGTATATTTCGTCCAAGGCTTCATGCACCCATTATGGTGGCTTCAAAGTCCTGAAATCATCACTTGTAACTCCGTTCTTGTTCCCCTTGCGCATGCCATCATCTCCATGCTTGTTCTTGCTCCAATGTTCATCCTTCTCCAAGCTAGGCCCTTCATTTGTAAGCAAAACAAATGTATCCAATTTAGGCAGCATCATATTCTCATGAACATTAAAATCATTACCAAGAAACGAAAGTACCTGGTAATTTAGTTGGCGTGCACGAGCTCTAGTAATTGGTCCAGTATGTATAGCAGCAGGGGCTGTGGGTGTAACAATTATATTGATGTCCTCATCAAGATCCATCTAGTAGCTTTTTCCTGGGGATTTGTTTAGCTAAAAGTTAGCCATTGCAACTTCGTGTACTTCGTTTGTGTCCAACGACCAGACCAAGACCGCTTACGGATCCCCACCTTTATCAATACTTCATATATACTCGCAATATTCAGATTGCTTTTATCATATTCTTGCTTGTTCTTCGATTGCTTGCAGGAATAGACCTTCGTGGTCAGGTTGATTGTGCTCCGGCGTGGTCAATAACCTCTCGGAGTTGGTTTAGCGATTGCTAAGGCGCAACGTCGTGCACGTTTGTAGTCGGATCGTCAAAGTCGTCTCCACCAAATCGATAGTTATCATCTCATCGAAAGATCGGGACACCCTGACTCTATCACACGAGCTCTAGTAATTGGTCCAGTATGTATAGCAGCAGGGGCTGTGGATGTAACAATTGTATTGATGTCCTCATCACAACGACGACAAATAATATCACTTGTGTGCGCTGTTGATGCCATGGAAGAAGAAGAACCCTGTGCAGGCCCAGCAGGTGCGCTCTTGGCAGATAATGGTGGTTGTGCCTGTTTTCTTGTATCACGACTGGAGGAGGCACGTGATTGAGGTGCTGGTGCAGTTGAAGTAGAAGATGCACGCGGTGTCCATGATGAAGGTCGGCCTGCAGAAAAGTTAGTTCGCGCCAATGCTTGTCGATCCTGCACTTCACGTTCAGCTTTACAAGCAAGATGGAATAAATGAGTGATATTAGTATACTCCTTATAGTCTAGAATGGTCTGAATCTCTCTATTTAATCCACCCAGAAAATGTGCAAGCATAGCTTCATTCTCCTCAACAATACCACATCTAATCATGCCAGTTTGTAATTCCTGATAATATTCTTCTACAGAATTTTTTCCTTGTCTTAAGCGCTGTAATTTTTGAAGAAATTCACGTTGATAATATGGTGGAACCCAACGAGTACGCATAGCAGTTTTCAAAGCAGCCCAAGTAGTTGGAATAGGATATAACCTACAATGTTCAGACCACCATACACATGCAAAACTAGTGAAAGCACAAACAGCAGCAGCAACTCGTCTCTCCTCAGGATATTGTAAACATGTAAATCGTTATTCAGTTTCTAACTCCCAAGTAAGATATATATCAGGAACATATCTACCCTCAAATGGTGGAATATTCAATTTCAGTTTAGGAATATGGACATCATCTCGTACCTGAGGTGGTGGTGCAGGCCTACCATTACGAATATATACCTGAGGTCGACCTGCTGGTGGTTGTACAGGTGGCTGCACGTAGTGCTGATTTTGATCAAACTCATCCTCATAATCTCCCACATAATCATCCTCCTCCGCATCAGCAGCAGGAGCCACAGAAGTATCAACAGCAGCTCCACAGTTTGGCCAAACGCAAGAGGAACACGGCTCGCTCGGCGAAGGTCTGTTTCGCGACGTGGAGGTAGTCGTTGTTGTTGTTGTTGGAGAGGTGCGTTAGGTGCAGCGGGTGGTGGTGGTGGAAGACGCGTGAGCAATTCTGATGAGGACATGACTACCTTGGATATAATCAAAAATATTGCATATATGCATATTGGTCAGGTGATTTCTAGTGCAAACTATTCAATAATCTATTTATGTTATGCAGAACAAAAATACTTCACACACTTTTGTGTTTTGTCTAATTGCAGGTGTATGGGACATTTGTACAATCCACATATGAAGATAAGGAAGAAAGAGATGTTTATTTGCTGTCCAAAAAGTTCTCTCACGTCACTTTTGGCCCAAGAGAAGATAGAGTCCAGGTCTCTCACGTTCTGGATTCAGATTCGGACTGCACAGACATACCTGACTCAAAACGCACACAAGTTTTCCATACGGACTCCGAATTGGGTGATTCTTTTTTTGTTGGAAATTAGATTTCGTGCACTTTCCAACACAATTGGAATCACCTTCAAATTCGTCCGGAGCGTTGAGTTGTGGACGAAACAATCTGATGCTGCAGCAGAATCCGAGTCAAACTACAAGTCCAAAGGTGTTACATCACCTCCACTTGGGCCCATGAGTCTTGTACGACCTAGATTTAGTTTTAGGCTGCTTTGGGACGTCCTCCCACCTCCTTGGCCGCCACCCCTTGCTCCTATATAAGTAGATCCATCTAGTAGCTTTTCCTTGGGATTTGTTTAGTTAAAAGTTAGCCAACGCAACTTCGTGTACTTCGTTTGTGTCCAACGACCAGACCAAGACCGCTTTCGGATCCCACCTTTATCAATACTTCATACATATTTGCAATATTCAGATTGCTTTTATCATATTCTTGCTCGTTCTTCGATTGCTTGCAGGAATAGACCTTCGTGGACAGGTTGATCGTGCACCAGCGTGGTCAATAACCTCTGGAGATTGGTTTAGCGATTGCTAAGGCGCAACGTCGTGCACGTTTGTAGTCGGATCGTCAAAGTCGTCTCCACCAAATCGATAGTTACCATCTCATCGAAAGATCGGGACACCCCGCCTCTATAAAGTGATGAGGACATGACTACCTTGGATATGACCAAAAATATTGCATATATGCATATTTGTCAGGTGATTTCTAGTGCAAACTATTCAATAATCTATTTATGTTATCCAGAACAAAAATACTTCACACACTTTTGTGTTTTGTCTAATTGCAGGTGTATGGGACATTTGTACAATCCACATATGAAGATAAGGAAGAAAGAGATGTTTATTTGCTGTCCAAAAAGTTCTCTCACGTCACTTTTGGCCGAAGAGAAGATAGAGTCCAAGTCTCTCACGTTCTGGATTCAGATTCGGACTGCATAGACATACCTGACTCAAAACGCACACAAGTTTTTCATACGGACTCCAAATTGGGTGATTCTTTTTTTGTTGGAAACTAGATTTCGTGCACTTTCCAACCCAATTGGAATCACCTTCAAATTCGTCCGGAGCGTTGAGTTGTGGACGAAACAATCTGATGCTGCAGCAGAATCCGAGTCAAACTACAAGTCCAAAGGTGTTACATCACCTCCACTTGGGCCCATTGGCCTTGTACGACCTAGATTTAGTTTTAGGCTGCCTTGGGACGTCCTCCCACCTCCTTGGCCTCCACCCCTTGCTCCTATATAAGTAGATCCATCTAATAGCTTTTCCGGGGGATTTGTTTAGTTAAAAGTTAGCCATTGCAACTTCGTGTACTTCGTTTGTGTCCAACGACCAGACCAAGACCGCTTACGGATCCCCACCTTTATCAATACCTCATATATACTCGCAATATTCAGATTGCTTTTATCATATTCTTGCTTGTTCTTCGATTGCTTGCAGGAATAGACCTTCGTGGTCAGGTTGATTGTGCTCAGGTGTGGTCAATAACCTCTCAGAGTTGGTTTAGCGATTGCTAAGGCGCAACGTCGTGCACGTTTGTAGTCGGATCGTCAAAGTCATCTTCACCAAATCGATAGTTATCATCTCATTGAAAGATCGGGACACCCCGCCTCTATCAAGTGGTATCAGTTTTCAGGTTGCTCGGTGAGAATTTCCAGTTTTCCTAGATTAGATTTATTTTCTTACCTATTGTCCAAGAAAAAGCCACACAAAAAAGTTAGATCTGTTCATCCTTTATCCAAGCCAGTCTGAGCCTTTACAATTTTCTATTCATTGCTTGCATAGTTGAATTATCGGTTGCATCGTCGTGTCAGTTGCTGGTCTTAGCGTCTAGTTCCTTTAGAGTTTCGAGTTCTGTTCACATTAGTCACGCCGCCGCTGCATCATTATCCCTTCCGCTGTCCACCATCCCATCTATTAATTTCCACCACGTGCTACGCACTGTTCATTGTCATAATCATAGTTGAGGTCATTCACATCTTCGCCTGATCCAATCTGCATCTTATCTAGCTTGTCTTGAAAAAAAAAGATAGAGAAAAAAAAGAGAAAAAAGGAAAAAAAAAAGAAAAAGAGAGAGAACAAAAAGAAAAAAAAAGTGTGAGAAAAAAAAGAGAGAAGAAAAAAAATTGGATCTATCTAGAATCAATCTCGTACCTGAATTCGGATTGGAATCTGTTTTGCGCACTGTTCAGTAAAACAGGTGTATCTTCCTCATACGAAGTCCGTTTTGGCTCCGTGAGTACTCAAATTGAAGCTAGCGACGAGCCGCATCTAAATAGTTGCAGAAGCTAGTTCAATATTTGACACCTCAAAATCGGCTTCTAAATAGGTCTTTTTGCCCTCCGAAGTTCATGAACACAGCTTGTTCCAATTTTTCAGGCCAGTTTTAGAATTCTTTGACTCCTCATATCAACTCGGAATTGAGTGATTCTTTTTGCATTGGAAAGCTTGAGTTAATAGCATTATTTGAAAGAATTTATCAGAAAATTGTCTCAAACTTTTCAAGAGGAAAGTTGGAGAGAGAGTTGTTGTATATCCTGCTTGGCAGTTGTTTTTCATCATTATCTTCACTGCCGTTGTGATCTTCACTTATATCTTGCTGTCAAGAGCTACTTAGTATCCTTCATTGATGCTAGTTGTGCTACGCCGTGACCTCATTAGTGTTCTAGGCTCGCGTCTCTAGTACGGTCTAGCCTAGGACCAGCACAGTACCGTCGTTGAGCGTTTATTCAACATTGCATCTTTGAATTGATTATTGCTAATCTTTTGCTACCATATATAGCCAACCCAGCTCCACATATTTCTACACCGTGTATACGTACGCTCCCCTGGCAATCGCTTTACTCAATATTCGGAGTTACTTGACACCGCTGGTTACCGATCACCGCCTGCTGCATGGTAAGAACTTGTAAGACATTGATATTTGCTTTACTGTGAGCGTTTTACCACCACATCCTAGTAGTTATAGGAACATTATTTTTGGGTTTTGTTTCTTGTTCTACTAATCATGACAGGATCCAGAGTCAATTCATGGGCTTTGTCGATCGCGGGAGACGTGCCACCACCTTTGCAAATACCACAACCGTCACGAGAGGTGCACAAACATCCAAATGCACATGATCAGGTTAATGTATCTATACCATCATTTAATGGCCGTTTTAAACCTACTTTATATATTGAATGGGAGTTCGACATAAAAAATATATTTGCTTCCCATAATTTCAATGAACATAAAAAGGTTAAGGTTGCGGTTGGTTCTTTCACTGGTTATGCTTTGGTTTGGTGGAGTGAATATTGTCGGTTACACCCTGATTATATACCTACTACTTGGGATGATTTGAAACTTGCCATGCGACATACTTTCGTCCCTGCTTATTATACTCGTGACATGATTAAGAAGTTGCAACACTTAAAACAAGGTAGTGAAACTGTAACAAAATATTATGATGATTTACAAACTACCTTGTTGCATTCCTCTTTAGAAGAAAGTGAAGATGATTTTATGGATAGATTTTGGGGAGGATTAAACCGTGATATTCAAGAGATACTAATTCATGAACAGTGTTATCCTATGGACCATTTGTTTCATCTTGCTTGCAAAGCTGAACAGGAAATAAAACGACGTGTTGGCCACGAGGAGAACAAGCACACGGTGCACATTCCAAGAGTTGATATGATTGTTCCTTCAACTACTAAGCATACTATGACAACCACATCCGTTGTTGTCAGGACTACATCACCTCCACCATGTGACACATCGCCCCCGAGAGTGGCTACATCATCTGAGTTGATCATAAGAGGTAATGACAAAGGTACTGATCTTCCATCTCTATATGAGAATGATGAATGCCTTGTCAATTTGAATGCACCATCTGATGAGCTACCCACTACTTTGATCACACCACCTATTTTAGAGGACTACGTTGATAATTTGACTTTGCCATGTGATCAAACAACTGAAATACCAACAATTTTGAGTGCACCCATTGAATTAACTATTGATGCAAAAGAACCAATGTTTAATCATTTTGATATGACCTCTAATCTTGGTGATGATTCTGTGTTGAATGACTTATTGCATGTTTGCTTATTTAAGCAGTTGTAGCATGTAAATTTGATGCAAGTAAGGTTTATTCACCAATGTTGGGATGGTTTAATGATGAACATTGTCAATCTTTTGAAATGAATAAGAGCTTCACTTATATGTGCAAACTGAGTTGCAATATTTTCATGCCTTCTACTTCTTGTGCTAATTTTTTGGCTTTAGATTTTATGAACTATGCAAGTTACTCATCTATTCATGTGTCATATATGCAAAAATCAAGGGAAGTAAAAATGGATGACATATACATATACAACATGTACACCTTGTCTCTTTTGTTAGCCACATTTCAGATTAAGCAACGCCGAGGACGGCTTTATTTTCAAAAAGGGGAGGATGATGAGGACATGACTACCTTGGATATGACCAAAAATATTGCATATATGCATATTTGTCAGGTGATTTCTAGTGCAAACTATTCAATAATCTATTTATGTTATGCAGAACAAAAATACTTCACACACTTTTGTGTTTTGTCTAATTGCAGGTGTATGGGACATTTGTACAATCCACATATGAAGATAAGGAAGAAATAGATGTTTATTTGCTGTCCAAAAAGTTCTCTCACGTCACTTTTGGCCCAAGAGAAGATAGAGTCCAAGTCTCTCACGTTCTGGATTCAGATTCGGACTGCATAGACACACCTGACTCAAAACGCACACAAGGTTTTCATACGGACTCCAAATTGGGTGATTCTTTTTTTGTTGGAAACTAGATTTCGTGCACTTTCCAACCCAATTGGAATCACCTTCAAATTCGTCCGGAGCGTTGAGTTGTGGACGAAACAATCTGATGCTGCAGCAGAATCCGAGTCAAACTACAAGTCCAAAGGTGTTACATCACCTCCACTTGGGCCCATTGGCCTTGTACGACCTAGATTTAGTTTTAGGCTGCCTTGGGACGTCCTCCCACCTCCTTGGCCTCCACCCCTTGCTCCTATATAAGTAGATCCATCTAGTAGCTTTTCCGGGGGATTTGTTTAGTTAAAAGTTAGCCATTGCAACTTCGTGTACATCGTTTGTGTCCAACGACCAGACCAAGACCGCTTACGGATCCCCACCTTTATCAATACCTCATATATACTCGCAATATTCAGATTGCTTTTATCATATTCTTGCTTGTTCTTCGATTGCTTGCAGGAATAGACCTTCGTGGTCAGGTTGATTGTGCTCCGGTGTGGTCAATAACCTCTCAGAGTTGGTTTAGCGATTGCTAAGGCGCAACGTCGTGCACGTTTGTAGTCGGATCGTCAAAGTCATCTTCACCAAATCGATAGTTATCATCTCATCGAAAGATCGGGACACCCCGCCTCTATCAGCCTCTATCAAGTGGTATTAGTTTTCAGGTTGCTCGGTGAGAATTTCCAGTTTTCCTAGATTAGATCTATTTTCTTACCTATTGTCCAAGAAAAAGCCACAAAAAAGAGTTAGATCTATTCATCCTTGGTCCAAGCCAATCTGAGTCTTTGCAATTTTCTTTTCATTGCTTGCATAGTTGAATTATCGGTTGCATCGTCGTGTTGAGTTGCTGGTCTTAGTGTCTACTTCCTTTAGAGTTTCGAGTTCTGTTCACATTAGTCACGCAGCCGATGCATTATTATCCCATCCGCTGTCCACCATCCCATCCACCAATTTCCACCACGTGCTACACACTGTTTATTGTCATAATCATAGTTGAGGTCACTCACATCTTCGCCTGATCGAATCTGCATCTTATCTAGTTTGTCTTGGAAAGAGGGAGAAAAAGAATATAAAGAAAAAAAAAGAAAAAAAAGGAAAGAAAAAAAAAAGAAAAGAGGGAGAAGAAAAAGAAAAAAAGCGTGAGAAAAAAAAAGAGAGAAGAAAAAAAATTGGATCTATCTAGAATCAATCTCGTACCTGAATTCGGATTGGAATCTGTTTTGCGCACTGTTCAGTAAAACAGGTGTATCTTCCTCATACGAAGTCCGTTTTGGCTCCGTGAGTACTCAAATTGAAGATAGCGACGAGCCGCATCTAAATAGTTGCAGAAGCTTGTTCAATATTTGACACCTCAAAATCGGCTTCTAAATAGGTCTTTTTGCCCTCCGAAGTTCGTGAACACAGCTTGTTCCAATTTTTCAGGGCAGTTTTAGAATTCTTTGACTCCTCATATCAACTCGGAATTGAGTGATTCTTTTTGCATTGCAAACTTGAGTTAGTAGCATTCTTTGAAAGAATTTATCAGAAAATTGTCTCAAACTTTTCAAGAGGAAAGTTGGAGAGAGAGTTGTTGTATATCCTGCTTGGCAGTTGTTTTTCATCATTATCTTCACTGCCGTTGTGATCTTCACTTATATCTTGCTGTCAAGAGCTACTTAGTATCCTTCATTGATGCTAGTTGTGCTACGCCGTGACCTTATTAGTGTTCTAGGCTCGCGTCTCTAGTCCGGTCTAGCCTAGGACCAGCACAGTACCGTTGTTGAGCGTTTATTCAACATTGCATCTTTGAATTGATTATTGCTAATCTTTTGCTACCATATATAGCCAACCCAGCTCCACATATTTCTACACCGTGTATACCTACGCTCCCCTGGCAATCGCTTTACTCAATATTCAGAGTTACTTGACACCGCTGGTTGCTGATCACCGCCTGCTGCATGGTAAGAACTTGTAAGACATTGATATTTGCTTTACTGTGATCGTTTTACCATCACATCCTAGTAGTTATAGGAACATTATTTTTGGGTTTTGTTTCTTGTTCTACTAATCATGACAGGATCCAGAGTCAATTCATGGGCTTTGTCGATCGCGGGAGACGTGCCACCACCTTTGCAAATACCACAACCGTCACGAGAGGTGCACAAACATCCAAATGCACATGATCAGGTTAATGTATCTATACCACCATTTAATGGCCGTTTTAAACCTGCTTTATATATTGAATGGGAGTTCGACATAAAAAATATATTTTCTTCCCATAATTTCGATGAACATAAAAAGGTTAAGGTTGCGGTTGGTTCTTTCACTGGTTATGCTTTGGTTTGGTGGAGTGAATCTTGTCGGTTACACCCTGATTATATACCTACTACTTGGGATGATTTGAAACTTGCCATGCGACATACTTTCGTCCCTGCTTATTATACTCGTGACATGATTAAGAAGTTGCAACACTTAAAACAAGGTAGTGAAACTGTAACAAAATATTATGATGATTTACAAACTACCTTGTTGCATTCCTCTTTAGAAGAAAGTGAAGATGATTTTATGGATAGATTTTGGGGAGGATTAAACCGTGATATTCAAGAGATACTAATTCATGAAGAGTGTTATCCTATGGACCATTTGTTTCATCTTGCTTGCAAAGCTGAACAGGAAATAAAACGACGTGTTGGCCACGAGGAGAACAAGCGCACGGTGCACATTCCAAGAGTTGATATGATTGTTCCTTCAACTACTAGGCATACTATGACAACCACATCCGTTGTTGTCAGGACTACATCCCCTCCACCATGTGACACATCGCCCCCGAGAGTGGCTACATCATCTGAGTTGATCATAAGAGGTAATGACAAAGGTACTGATCTTCCATCTCTACATGAGAATGATGAATGCCTTGTCAATTTGAATGCACCATCTGATGAGCTACCCACTACTTTGATCACACCACCTATTTTAGAGGACTACGTTGATAATTTGACTTTGCCATGTGATCAAACAACTGAAATACCAACAATTTTGAGTGCACCCATTGAATTAACTATTGATGCAAAAGAACCAATGTTTAATCATTTTGATATGACATGTAATCTTGGTGATGATTCTGTGTTGAATGACTTATTGCATGTTTGCTTATTTAAGCATGTTGTAGCATGTAAATTTGATGCAAGTAAGGTTTATTCACCAATGTTGGGATGGTTTAATGATGAACATTGTCAATCTTTTGAAATGAATAAGAGCTTCACTTATATGTGCAAACTGAGTTGCAATATTTTCATGCCTTCTACTTCTTGTGCTAATTTTTTGGCTTTAGATTTTATGAACTATGCAAGTTACTCATCTATTCATGTGTCATATATGCAAAAATCAAGGGAAGTAAAAATGGATGACATATACATATACAACATGTACACCTTGTCTCTTTTGTTAGCCACATTTCAGATTAAGCAACGCCGAGGACGGCTTTATTTTCAAAAAGGGGAGGATGATGAGGACATGACTACCTTGGATATGACCAAAAATATTGCATATATGCATATTTGTCAGGTGATTTCTAGTGCAAACTATTCAATAATCTATTTATGTTATGCAGAACAAAAATACTTCACACACTTTTGTGTTTTGTCTAATTGCAGGTGTATGGGACATTTGTACAATCCACATATGAAGATAAGGAAGAAAGAGATGTTTATTTGCTGTCCAAAAAGTTCTCTCACGTCACTTTTGGCCCAAGAGAAGATAGAGTCCAAGTCTCTCACGTTCTGGATTCAGATTCGGACTACACAGACATACCTGACTCAAAACGCACACAAGTTTTTCATACGGACTCCGAATTGGGTGATTCTTTTTTTGTTGGAAACTAGATTTCGTGCACTTTCCAACCCAAGTGGAATCACCTTCAAATTCGTCCGGAGCGTTGAGTTGTGGACGAAACAATCTGATGCTGCAGCAGAATCCGAGTCAAACTACAAGTCCAAAGGTGTTACATCACCTCCACTTGGGCCCATTGGCCTTGTACGACCTAGATTTAGTTTTAGGCTGCCTTGGGACGTCCTCCCACCTCCTTGGCCGCCACCCCTTGCTCCTATATAAGTAGATCCATCTAGTAGCTTTTCCTTGGGATTTGTTTAGTTAAAAGTTAGCCATTGCAACTTCGTGTACTTCGTTTGTGTCCAACGACCAGACCAAGACCGCTTACGGATCCCCACCATTATCAATACCTCATATATATTTGCAATATTCAGATTGCTTTACATATTCTTGCTCGTTCTTCGATTGCTTGCAGGAATAGACCTTCGTGGTCAGGCTGACCGTGCTTCCGGCATCGTCAGTAACCTCAGGAGATTGGTTCTGTTTCTTGTTCTACTAATCATGACAGGATCCAGAGTCAATTCATGGGCTTTGTCGATCGCGGGAGACGTGCCACCACCTTTGCAAATACCACAACCGTCACGAGAGGTGCACAAATATCCAAATGCACATGATCAGGTTAATGTATCTATACCACCATTTAATGGCCGTTTTAAACCTGCTTTATATATTGAATGGGAGTTCGACATAAAAAATATATTTGCTTCCCATAATTTCAATGAACATAAAAAGGTTAAGGTTGCGGTTGGTTCTTTCACTGGTTATGCTTTGGTTTGGTGGAGTGAATATTGTCGGTTACACCCTGATTATATACCTACTACTTGGGATGATTTGAAACTTGCCATGCGACATACTTTCGTCCCTGCTTATTATACTCGTGACATGATTAAGAAGTTGCAACACTTAAAACAAGGTAGTGAAACTGTAACAAAATATTATGATGATTTACAAACTACCTTGTTGTATTCCTCTTTAGAAGAAAGTGAAGATGATTTTATGGATAGATTTTGGGGAGGATTAAACTGTGATATTCAAGAGATACTAATTCATGAAGAGTGTTATCCTATGGACCATTTGTTTCATCTTGCTTGCAAAGCTGAACAGGAAATAAAACGACGTGTTGGCCACGAGGAGAACAAGCGCACGGTGCACATTCCAAGAGTTGATATGATTGTTCCTTCAACTACTAGGCATACTATGACAACCACATCCGTTGTTGTTAGGACTACATCACCTCCACCATGTGACACATCGCCCCCGAGAGTGGCTACATCATCTGAGTTGATCATAAGAGGTAATGACAAAGGTACTGATCTTCCATCTCTACATGAGAATGATGAATGCCTTGTCAATTTGAATGCACCATCTGATGAGCTACCCACTACTTTGATCACACCACCTATTTTAGAGGACTACGTTGATAATTTGACTTTGCCATGTGATCAAACAACAGAAATACCAACAATTTTGAGTGCACCCATTGAATTAACTATTGATGCAAAAGAACCAATGTTTAATCATTTTGATATGACCTCTAATCTTGGTGATGATTCTGTGCTGAATGACTTATTGCATGTTTGCTTATTTAAGCATGTTGTAGCATGTAAATTTGATGCAAGTAAGGTTTATTCACCAATGTTGGGATGGTTTAATGATGAACATTGTCAATCTTTTGAAATGAATAAGAGCTTCACTTATATGTGCAAACTGAGTTGCAATATTTTCATGCCTTCTACTTCTTGTGCTAATTTTTTGGCTTTAGATTTTATGAACTATGCAAGTTACTCATCTATTCATGTGTCATATATGCAAAAATCAAGGGAAGTAAAAATGGATGACATATACATATACAACATGTACACCTTGTCTCTTTTGTTAGCCACATTTCAGATTAAGCAACGCCGAGGACGGCTTTATTTTCAAAAAGGGGAGGATGATGAGGACATGACTACCTTGGATATGACCAAAAATATTGCATATATGCATATTTGTCAGGTGATTTCTAGTGCAAACTATTCAATAATCTATTTATGTTATGCAGAACAAAAATACTTCACACACTTTTGTGTTTTGTCTAATTGCAGGTGTATGGGACATTTGTACAATCCACATATGAAGATAAGGAAGAAAGAGATGTTTATTTGCTGTCCAAAAAGTTCTCTCACGTCACTTTTGGCCCAAGAGAAGATAGAGTCCAAGTCTCTCACGTTCTGGATTCAGATTCGGACTACACAGACATACCTGACTCAAAACGCACACAAGTTTTTCATACGGACTCCGAATTGGGTGATTCTTTTTTTGTTGGAAACTAGATTTCGTGCACTTTCCAACCCAAGTGGAATCACCTTCAAATTCGTCCGGAGCGTTGAGTTGTGGACGAAACAATCTGATGCTGCAGCAGAATCCGAGTCAAACTACAAGTCCAAAGGTGTTACATCACCTCCACTTGGGCCCATTGGCCTTGTACGACCTAGATTTAGTTTTAGGCTGCCTTGGGACGTCCTCCCACCTCCTTGGCCGCCACCCCTTGCTCCTATATAAGTAGATCCATCTGGTAGCTTTTCCTTGGGTTTTGTTTAGATTAAAAGTTCGCCATAGCTGCAACTTCGCGTACTTCGTTTGTGTTCAACGACCAGACAAAGGCGTCACAGAACCCCACCTTGATCAATAAAGCTTTCATCTTATATTCGCAATATCCAGATTGCAATCTTAGTTTCTTGCTTGTTCTTCGTTTGCTCGCAGGAAACAGACCCTCGTGGTCAGGTTGATCGTGCTCCGGCGTGGTCAATAACCTCTCGGAGTTGGTTTAGCGATTGCTAAGGCGCGACGTCCTCGCACGTTCGTAGTCGGATCGTCAAAGTCGACTTCCACCAAAGCGATATCCATCATCTCATCGAAAGATCGGGACCCTCGCCTCTATCAAGTGGTATCAGATTTCCAGGTTGCTCGGTGAGATTTTACAGTTTTTCATAGTTTAGATCGAGTCTGTTCTTCATACCTACAGTCCACGAAAAAGCCACAAAAAAAAATTAGGGTTAGTTCATCATATCCGAACCAATCTGAGCCTTTGCATAATCTTTTTAGGGTTTTGCTTTGTTGAATTTGCGGTTGCATCGTCGTGTCTAGTTGCTGGTCTTAGAGTCTAGTCTTTTAGAGTTTCGAGTTCTGGTCATAAGTTGTCACGCCGCCGCCGCACCATCATCATCACCCCTGCCATCTACCACCACCGCTTATCCACCACCGCTTCGAATCCGTATCCATATACCACCACAGCTGTCATATACCACCACCGCTGCCATCTACCACCATATATCCACCACCAATCCGAGTTCTTGTCATATTAGGTTTGTTTTCGAGATCCATCTAGATTCCGATTCGTGTTTCCTTGCCGAAGTAGGTTTCGGAAAAAAAAAAGAGTCGGGTAGCCACGCTCCATTTAGGCCCAAAATTTTCCGAAAACGCATTTTTCGAAAAAATTTCTGGCTATCCTATTTTTAGGTGTTTCTGAGTGTTTTGAGACAGGTGCCATTATAGGAAGTTTTTTTTGACCCGTTTCCAGTTTTTGGGTCCGGGCAGTCAAAAAAAAAATTGGTCAAAAAAAAATTTCGTGCCCATCCTGTCAGTTTGAGCTAAGAAGAGTTTTGAGACACTCGCCATTATAGTGATTTTTCGCAAAAAAAAACAGCGCAAAAAAAAAGAGCGCCAAAAAAAAAGAGCGCCAAAAAAAAAAGAGCGAAAAAAAAATTCCAGAGTGTGCTTTTCCCTTGTTTACGTGCCGCGCCGTGATTTTGTTAGTGTTCTAGGCTCGCGTCTCTAGCACAGTCTAGCCTAGGGCCAGCACAGTACCGTCGTTGAGCGTTTATTCATCTTTGCATCTCTGAATTGATTATTGCTGACCCTTTTTGCTACCATATTATAAGCCTTCCCAGCTCCACATACATCTACGTCGTGCGTTTGACTCTCCCTGGTAATCGCTCTATCCAAGCTTTGAGAGTTTTTGACTACAACGGTTGCCGATCACCGCCTGCTGCTGGGTAAGAACTGGTAAGAATTTGAGATTTGCTTGACGGATTTGTGACACCCACCACCACCAGTTGTTCGTAGTCTGTAGGATCATATTCTTGTGTGTTTCTATTGCTGCTAACCATGCCAGGATCTTCCACCACCACCACCACTCGCTGCAGCTAACGCACCTCTCCAACAACAACAACAACAACGACTACCTCCACGTCGCGAAGCAGACCTCCGCCGAGCAAGCCGTGTTCCTCTTGCGTTTGGCCAAACTGTTGGTGCTGCTGTTGATACTTCTGTGGCTCCTGCTGCTGATGCGGAGGAGGATGATTATGTGGGAGATTATGAGGATGAGGTTGATCAAAATCAACACTACGTGCAGCCACCTGTACCACCACCAGCAGGTCGACCTCAGGTATATATTCGTAATGGTAGGCCTGCACCACCACCTCAGGTACGAGATGATGTCCATATTCCTAAACTGAAATTGAATATTCCACCATTTGAGGGTAGATATGTTCCTGATATATATCTTACTTGGGAGTTAGAAACTGAACAACGATTTACATGTTTACAATATCCTGAGGAGAGACGAGTTGCTGCTGCTGTTTGTGCTTTCACTAGTTTTGCATGTGTATGGTGGTCTGAACATTGTAGATTATATCCTATTTCAACTACTAGGCATACTATGACAACCACATCCGTTGTTGTCAGGACTACATCACCTCCACCATGTGACACATCGCCCCCGAGAGTGGCTACATCATCTGAGTTGATCATACGAGGTAATGACAAAGGTACTGATCTTCCATCTCTACATGAGAATGATGAATGCCTTGTCAATTTGAATGCACCATCTGATGAGCTACCCACTACTTTGATCACACCACCTATTTTAGAGGACTACGTTGATAATTTGACTTTGCCATGTGATCAAACAACTGAAATACCAACAATTTTGAGTGCACCCATTGAATTAACTATTGATGCAAAAGAACCAATGTTTAATCATTTTGATATGACCTCTAATCTTGGTGATGATTCTGTGTTGAATGACTTATTGCATGTTTGCTTATTTAAGCATGTTGTAGCATGTAAATTTGATGCAAGTAAGGTTTATTCACCAATGTTGGAATGGTTTAATGATGAACATTGTCAATCTTTTGAAATGAATAAGAGCTTCACTTATATGTGCAAACTGAGTTGCAATATTTTCATGCCTTCTACTTCTTGTGCTAATTTTTTGGCTTTAGATTTTATGAACTATGCAAGTTACTCATCTATTCATGTGTCATATATGCAAAAATCAAGGGAAGTAAAAATGGATGACATATACATATACAACATGTACACCTTGTCTCTTTTGTTAGCCACATTTCAGATTAAGCAACGCCGAGGACGGCTTTATTTTCAAGAAGGGGAGGATGATGAGGACATGACTACCTTGGATATGATCAAAAATATTGCATATATGCATATTTGTCAGGTGATTTCTAGTGCAAACTATTCAATAATCTATTTATGTTATGCAGAACAAAAATACTTCACACACTTTTGTGTTTTGTCTAATTGCAGGTGTATGGGACATTTGTACAATCCACATATGAAGATAAGGAAGAAAGAGATGTTTATTTGCTGTCCAAAAAGTTCTCTCACGTCACTTTTGGCCCAAGAGAAGATAGAGTCCAAGTCTCTCACGTTCTGGATTCAGATTCGGACTGCACAGACATACCTGACTCAAAACGCACACAAGTTTTCCATACGGACTCCGAATTGGGTGATTCTTTTTTTGTTGGAAACTAGATTTCGTGCACTTTCCAACACAATTGGAATCACCTTCAAATTCGTCCGGAGCGTTGAGTTGTGGACGAAACAATCTGATGCTGCAGCAGAATCCGAGTCAAACTACAAGTCCAAAGGTGTTACATCACCTCCACTTGGGCCCATGAGTCTTGTACGACCTAGATTTAGTTTTAGGCTGCTTTGGGACGTCCTCCCACCTCCTTGGCCGCCACCCCTTGCTCCTATATAAGTAGATCCATCTAGTAGCTTTTCCTTGGGATTTGTTTAGTTAAAAGTTAGCCAACGCAACTTCGTGTACTTCGTTTGTGTCCAACGACCAGACCAAGACCGCTTTCGGATCCCCACCTTTATCAATACTTCATACATATTTGCAATATTCAGATTGCTTTTATCATATTCTTGCTCGTTCTTCGATTGCTTGCAGGAATAGACCTTCGTGGTCAGGTTGATCGTGCACCGGCGTGGTCAATAACCTCTGGAGATTGGTTTAGCGATTGCTAAGGCGCAACGTCGTGCACGTTTGTAGTCGGATCGTCAAAGTCGTCTCGACCAAATCGATAGTTACCATCTCATCGAAAGATCGGGACACCCCGCCTCTATCAAATTCATTAAACTTGTTATCGAGCTTTGTTTCGAACGTCTTCTCAAGGCCAGTGATCTTCTCCATGGCCTCTTCAAAATTGTTCAGCACATCTTGCACCTGTTCAGTCATCATTTGCTGAAACTTATCATGAAGCTCCTTGTTCGATAAATTCTCCCAGTCAATCTCGTCGGCTTGTGATCCTGGCATGGTTAGCAGCAATAGAAACACACAAGAATATGATCCTACAGACTACGAACAAGTGGTGGTGGTGGGTGTCACAAATCCGTCAAGCAAAACTCAAATTCTTACCAGTTCTTACCCAGTAACAGGCTGTGATCGGCAACCGTTGTAGTCAAAACTCTCAAAGCTTGGATAGAGCGATTACCAGGGAGAGTCAAACGCACGACGTAGATGTATGTGGAGCTGGGAAGGCTTATAATATGGTAGCAAAAAGGGTCAGCAATAATCAATTCAGAGATGCAAAGTTGAATAAACGCTCAACGACGGTACTGTGCTGGTCCTAGGCTAGACTGTGCTAGAGACGCGAGCCTAGAACACCAACAAAATCACGGCACGGCACGTAAACAAGGGAGGAGCACACTCTGAAATTTTTTTTCTCTTTTTTTTGCACTTTTTTTCCTCTTTTTTTTTTTGCTCCGCAACAATTTTTTTTCGAAAAAGTCTACAAATGGTCTAAAAACTGCCTAGCCAGAATTTTCCAGACTTAGTTTTTTTTTTGAAATTGGAACTATTTTTCTTCTGCGGATGGCTCGGAAGTTGGGGAGTCCTTCTCTGTCACGACTCGGAGTATCGCGTGATCTGGAAATCGAGAACAACGCAACAATTACTGGACTCGGACTAGGACTGGTGGCGGAGATGAATTTGGTGGAACACGGACAGGTGGCGGATATATGTTGCAGGTGAACTCGGATTGGCGTGATGGCGGCGGATATGTGGTGGCGTATATGGATTCGGATTGGCGGTGAATATGTGGTGGTGGTATATGGCAACAGCGACGATGATGATGCGGTGGTGATATATGGCAGCGCCGACGTGACAACCTGTGAACAGAACTCGAAACTCTAAAAGACTATACGCTAAGACCAGCAACTTGACACGACGATGCAACCGCAAATTCAACAAAGCAAATACAGAAAAGATTATGCAAAGGCTCAGATTGGTTCGGATGGGATGAACTAACCCTAATTTTTTTTTTGGCTTTTTCGTGGACTATAGGTATGAAGAACAGACTCGATCTAAACTACGAAAAACTGTAAAATCTCACCGAGCAACCTGCAAATCTGATACCACTTGATAGAGGCAAAGGTGTCCCGTCTTTCGATGAGATGATGGATATCGCTTTGGTGGCAGTCGAGTTTGACGATCCGACTACGAACGTGCGAGGACGTCGCGCCTTAGCAATCGCTAAACCAACTCCGAGAGGTTATTGACCACGCCGGAGCACGATCAACCTGACCACGAGGGTCTGTTTCCTGCGAGCAAACGAAGAACAAGCAAGAAACTGAGATTGCCATATGGATATTGCGAATATAAGATGAAAGCTTTATTGATCAAGGTGGGGTTCTGTGACGCCTTTGTCTGGTCGTTGAACACAAACGAAGTACGCGAAGTTGCAGCTATGGCGAACTTTTAATCTAAACAAAACCCAAAGTCTAAACGATGCCCTAAGGGCTGTATATATGGAGGAAGAGGGGGGAATTTCGTGGCCCTTGGTGGAGGGGTCCGAAATCAACCCTATCTCTTGTTTCCCCACACATACGGACTCTAAAAATAGCCTATACTTATGTATTTTGAAATTACATGGGCCTGGCCCAATAAAAAGGTGACGCAGCACCTATAATAGCCTCGGGACGAAATTTATGAAGTGGCATCTTGTATATTTCGTCCAAGGCTTCATGCACCCATTATGGTGGCTTCAAAGTCCTGAAATCATCACTTGTAACTCCGTTCTTGTTCCCCTTGCGCATGGCATCATCTCCATGCTTGTTCTTGCTCCAATGTTCATCCTTCTCCAAGCTAGGCCCTTCATTTGTAAGCAAAACAAATGTATCCAATTTAGGCAGCATCATATTCTCATGAACATTAGAATCATTACTAAGAAACGAAAGTACCTGATAATTTAATTGGCGTGCGCGAGCTCTAGTAATTGGTCCCGTATATGTAGCAGTAGGGGCTGTGGGTGTAACAATGGTATTGATGTCCTCATCAGATGGTCTCCAAACCAAATATTTTAAAGTCAAGTTGTGAAAGCATAGTATAACGACGAGACAAGGCATCAGCAATAACATTTTCTTTACCCTTCTTGTGTTTAATGACATAAGGGAAAGTCTCAATGAATTCAACCCATTTAGCATGTCTATGGTTCAGTTTTGCTTGACTTATAATGTGTTTCAAAGATTCATGATCAGAATGTATAACAAATTCCTTGGGCCATAAATAATGTTGCCATGTTTCTAAGGTCCGAACAAGAGCATATAATTCTTTATCATAAGTAGAATAGTTCAGACTAGGCCCACTCAATTTTTCAGAAAAGTATGCAACAGGTTTTCCATCTTGTAATAACACACCTCCTAATCCAATTCCACTAGCATCACATTCAAGCTCAAAAGTCTTATTGAAATTAGGAAGTTGGAGTAAAGGAGCATGTGTCAACTTATCTTTCAATACCGTGAAGGCTTCTTCCTGTGCGGTACCCCAAACAAAAGGCACTTCCTTCTTTGTAAGCTCGTTGAGAGGTGCAGCAATGGTGCTGAAATCTCTCACAAAACGCCTATAGAAACCAGCGAGGCCAAGGAAACTCCTCACTTGTGTGACCGTTTTGGGCTGCGGCCAACTCTCAATAGCTTCAATCTTGGCTTTATCAACTTCAATTCCCTGTGGAGTAACAACATAGCCAAGAAAAGATACTCAGTCGGTGCAAAAGGTGCACTTTCCAAGGTTTCCAAACAAAGTGCATCACGTAGAGCAATAAAAACAGCACGTAAATGTTCCAAATGTTCCTCCAAAGATTTGCTATAAATCAATATGTCATCAAAGTAAACTACCACAAATCGCCAATGAAAGCACGTAAAACTTCGTTCATTAACCTCATGAAAGTACTAGGTGCATTAGTTAACCCAAAAGGCATGACTAACCACTCATATAATCCAAACTTAGTTTTAAATGCTGTTTTCCATTCATCACCCAATTTCATACGAATTTGATGGTATCCACTACGCAAATTAACTTTGGAGAATATTGTAGAGCCACTCAATTCATCAAGCATATCATCTAGCCTAGGAATAGGATGACGATAACGAATAGTAATATTATTAATGCCTCTACAATCAACGCACATATGCGACGTACCATCCTTTTTCGGCACTAAAATGATAGGAACAGCACAAGGACTAAGGGATTCGCGTATATAACCTTTGTCAAGCAGTTCTTGTACTTGACGCATAATCTCCTTCGTCTCCTTTGGATTGGTACGGTATGGTGCACGGTTGGGTAGCGAAGCACCGGGAATTAAGTCAATTTGATGCTCAATTCCTCGAATAGGTGGTAATCCCGGTGGCACGTCTTGTGGAAAGACGTCAGCGAACTCCTGCAAAATGTTAGTGACAGCAGGGGGCAAAGAGGAAGGCATGTCCTCGAATGAAAATAATGCCTCTTTGCACACAAAAGCATAGCAAACAGATTTGCTAAAATCTAGCTCATCAATATCAGATTTGGTGGCAAGTAAACATGCACTTTTCAATTTAATTTCAGAAACAACAGTAGATGGTTTATTATTAGGCTTCATTTGGTGCTCAAATTCTTTTGCCACAATCTGATTTTCACTCTTATTTGTCTCCTGTTTTGCTTTATTAGCTCTATTAATATCATCTTTCAAAATGGAATCAGGAGTCATAGGAAGCAAAGTAATATTCTTATCGTTATGAACAAGAGTATACTGATTGTTTCTACCATGGTGTACAGAATTTTTATCAAATTGCCATGGTCTACCAAGTAATAAGGAACATGCTTGCATAGGTAC